>NC_090827.1:64728782-65031812 GCF_028021215.1 Eschrichtius robustus | reverse complement strand
TTACAAATGTTTCCAATAAGCTCAGGAATTTTGGTACTCATACTACTAGGAGCAGAAGAAGGGAGGAGATAAAGAGGATACAAGTTTCAAGGAAATATTTTGTTCTTTCTGGTCCACTTTCTCTCATACTCAAAGTTGCACAGGAATCTTCTCCATAAGATTTATGACAGCTTGTTCTCTTCCTCCCTGAATAGGAAAAAACAGGACAGAGCACAGTCAGACCCTATCTTATGAATAAGCTGCATTACAAAAACTATTAGTCATTTATTTAGACTCTATGTGTTTTACGTGGGACATTCCTTCCTAATTATATCACTCGAAATGCACATTAACCTAGATGAGCTTGAACAAAGCTATTGCATCTTTATTTAAATAATAAACAAGTACCAATTATGACATAGTTTATAGAGGAAAAACATTCACAAATCTAACCTTCATAGGTTTGCAGGCAGTGTCCCTTCAACAGTAGGACTCTGAGACTGGATGGAGCTTGGAACCTTTGTATGGTCAGCTTGGACACCATTATCTAATTATGTTTATGAGAATGTTTTGAGAGGTAATCAAATATGTAATATCTGAAGGAGATTATTTATATGTAATTTTATGTAGGATCATATAGTGATTAAGAATGACATTTTGGAGTCAAGCAGACATAGCTTTGAATTTTAGTTCAAAGTTTCAGTTTCCTTACCTTCAAATGAGTGTACTAATACTTCTACAAGATTGTCTGACATTTAATAAATGTATCCACTGTTATACTTAAAATAGATAACCAACAAGGACCTACTGTATAGCACAGGGAACTCTACTCAATATTCTGTAATAACCTATATGGGAAAAGAATTTGAAAAAGAATAGATACATGTATATGTATAACTGACTCACTTTGCTGTACACCTGAAACTAACTCAACATTGTTAATCAACTATACACCAATATAAAATAAATTTTTTTAAATGAAAAGAAATAAATGATCAATAAAAATGGCAATAAAATATAACAATAATTATGATTCCTGTCTAATGGATTATCGTTGGAGACATCAGTGTGAACTCATGTGTTACTTAATATCGCTAAGATAGCAACCTATAGAAATATTTATAAATATATGTGTATCCACAGGTTAGTATACACACATATAACTCCTTGTTCTGTTAGCTGAGAGGGCTTAGGAACAATGACAACACAGTAGCAATAAACATACATAGCACCCAAATCTTGATTTCTATTAACATTCTCCAAAAAAGGAAAGCAGAGCTCCTTGGATAAATGGCTGATTCTACAACCAGGACACAGAATATACAACATGGGTCTGGAGCATTTTGTAGTGCCAGAAATTAATAAAGTGCTCAAAACAAATAAGCAAATAAAAACAACTCTACAATAATGGGGGTATGTCAAAGGGATTCAGAAGCGAACTGAAAGAGCTCCCAATGGAAAAACTGGAACAATTTGAGCAAGGAAATACAGTATTACTGACTTATAACCAAAAGTATAATATAAATATCTATGAGTCCTTACTGATTAAATAAATCATTAAATAAATAAATGGTTGAGAATTTAAAAATCTCCCACACAGAGTAATCCTAATTTCTGTAGATACTACACCTTTCAGGAGATGAAGCATTATTTCCTGCTTATTACGTATGAGCTGCAGACTGATTTTCTTCCAAAGTGTACAATATGGAAAGGGAGAAAAAAAAAAAAGTAACTTTGCAGTGGAGAAACCTGATAAATACTACTTCAACCAGGTGAGCAAGGTGAACATCAACACTGATAGGTCATATAGTTAGTATGGTGAGAACGGTACCTTAACTCTACAGTCTTTTTCCCCCAAAACATTACCTTAGTATAATCATGAGAAAAATATCACATAAATATCAAATGAGGGACATTCTAAAAAATAGTTGAGTACTCCTCAAAACTGTCAAGACCATCAAAAACACGAAAAGTCTGAGAAGATTTTGACACTTAAGAGGAACCTAAGAACACAGTGATTAAATGTAATGTGATGCCCTGAATAGGATCAGAAAATAGGCACAGAAAAACAACATTAGAGAATAACCAAGTAAATCTAAATAATGTTTGGGTTTTAGTTAATAGCGATGTATCAATATTTGTTCATTTATCATGACAAGTATGTCATATTAATGTAAGATATTAATTATAGAGGAAACTGAGTGTGAGGTATCCAGGTGTGAGGTTCTCTGTACTACCTTTGCAATAATTCTGTAAATCTAAAATTGTTCTAAATGAAAAGTTAAAAAAAAAAAAAGCACAACTATTGTATTTGAAATTAGAGAGGGGAGGCCAAATGCACATCACTCCATTGTTGCATCCCCAGTCCCTTGGCCTCTTTGCAGACTCTGGGGATTCCATGGAATATGATCCATAAACTTCTGGACTTAACTGCTAATTAGACTAGAAGATGAAAATAGAAGTCTAACTGAGGTCTAGTAAATGAAAAATCTAGCCGTTTCTCTTTTTCTTTAAGGCCTGTCCCTCTATTACATAATAAAATTAATTTAGTATGGTCTTCTCTTTAGAGAGTTTAATGCTGACAAATACACCATCCTTAGAACTGCAAATCACTTGATACTTTTTTCAATGTACCTAAACATTTTGAGGTTTAAGCAATTACCTTATAATTCTATAAATTCTGGAAAGGAGAAGCTGTGATAATGAGGATGCTTGCGAATACTGTAGACTTCTACCATTTGTTTGAATTTACTTGACTGTTCTTCATTGCTCTTTTTTTTTTTTTAAACCTGAACTAACCAAGCCTTTATATACATATATATTGAAGAATAGTTGATTTACAATGTTGTGTTAGTTTCTGGTGTACAGCAAAGTGATTCAGATATATATATATGTATGTATATATATATATTCTTTTTCATATTCTTTTCCATTTTGGTTTATTACAGGATATTGGATATAATTCCCTGGCTATACAGTAAGACCTTATTGTTCATCTATTTTATATATAGTAGTTTTTATCTACTAATCTTCAGTGTTCTTGAAACAATAAAATACTAATAAAAATAAATCTGATTTAATTGTATGACAATATGGACTGACATTACCAATAAATTTAAATGGCAGATTTAATATGGTAATTATGAATCCCAAAGTTTTAAAGAAAATTTATTTCAAGTGTGTGGAAAATAATATATATATATGTACATATATGAATCACTTTGCTGTACACCTGAAGCTAACATAATGCTGTAAATCAACTATATTTCAATGAAGAAATTTTTTAATGTTTTTAAAATTTAAAAAATTAAAAAATAAAGTGTACAACAACAAAAACATTTTATCAAAAATGTTGAATTGGAAACAGTATACATCAATTCCCAATACTTTCTTTTCCCAATTTTTTCTATGTTTTTCAGGTTAAATAATTTGCCTTTAAGTGAAAATGTAGCAGAACTAATTAAAAATTGTATGATAAGTCTTGGTAAAGTCATTTTAGCACCCTTATTAGAATTGAGACAAAGCATGATTCTATTTACTGGGTAGAAAATCCTTTTGAACATCAGATGACTTTCAATTCTTTGCTTTTAGCAAATAACAAAGAAGGAGTGTCTAATAGAGTTGTCATCCAATATATCTTTAACATTTTTATGATTTTGATGATTTTTGATGTGTGAGTTTTGTCAGAACTAATTTAGAGAATTGAATGACATTGGGGGAAAAATTCCTATCATCTTATTTACTTACTCACAGTAATTTTTCAACACTTATAACAATACAAAATTGAACAAGGGTAGAATTGATGCTGAATTCTATATGATTTTATCAGTGTGTAATCATATCTGGACTTAATAGCTAATTGAATCAAGAGGAGATGAAGATGTTGTAGTAGGAGGATGTGGAATTCATCTCCCCCCATGAACACATCAAAAATACATCTACAATGTTAAAATAAATAAATAAATAAATAAAATTTAAAAAAAAAATACATCTACATGTGGAATAATTCTCACTGAAAACTAACTGGGGACTGGCAAAAAGACTATTGCACAACCAAGGTTGTAAGAAAGGTCCATATGGAATCAAGTAGGAAGGGAAGAGAAGTGATATGGTCAGGACCTATGCCCCTGGGACAAGATTCATAAAAAAAGGGAGATTACATGGATGGAGACCCTGCCTAGAAGTGAGTGGTTTGAGCCACAGATTGGATGCCCCAGCCGTGAGGCCCAGCACTGGGAAGACAAGTCCCCTAGGTTGGTTGAAACGCTGGTGGGACTAACAGGAGGACTGTGGGAAGCCTGGACTCCACTCATGAGGCGTATGCACACACTTGCTTATTCCCCAAATGGGGAAGAGAAGGCAGACTGAAACTGCATAAGTCACTGGCCAGTTTCCTGTGACCACACTGGTGCACACCACAGCCTGAGCTGAGCCACAACTTTGGCCCTACTTACTTGCAATGCAGCTCTACACTGGTGTAAGGAGCGCTACAGCCCATGCCCCAACCCACACCTAACACTTTAACTGCCCCCACTTGTTCTGTGGTGCAGCTCCACACCAGGACAAAAGTGGGAGTGGCCGAGTGGAGAGCTCAGCTGTGAAAGACAAAGGTGATACCAAAGAATACATAAGTTATCTAGAAGATAAAATAATGGAAATCACCCAATCAGAACAGGAAAAAATTTTTTAAAAATTTTAAAATGAGAGTAGCTTAAGGGATTGCTGGGAAAATATTAAGTATACCAAAATTTGCATTATAGGGGTCCCAAAAGGAGAAGAGAGAGAGAGAAGAAAGTCAAAAATGTATTTGATGAAATCATGGCTAAAAATTTCCCAAGCTTAAAGAAAGAAACAGATATCCAGGTACAGGAAGCAAAGAGGGTCCCAAACAAGATGAATGCAAACTGACTTATACCAAGAAATATCATAATTAAAATGGCAAAAGGTAAGGATAAAGAGAGAATTCAAAGGCAGCAAGAGAAAAACAAAAAGTCATATAAGAGGGAATGCCCATAATGTTATCAGCTGATTTTTCTGCAGAAACCTTGCAGGCCAGAAGGGAGTGGCATGATATAGTCAAAGTGCTGAAAAGGAAAAACATGCAACCTAGGATAGTCTACCCAGAAAGATTATCATTTAGAATTGAAGTAGAGATAAAGAAATTTTTAGACAAGCAAAAACTAAAGGAGCTCATCAATACTAAACCTATCCTAAAAGAAATGTTAAAAGGTCTTCTCTAAGTGAAAAAGAATAGGCTATGGCAAGAAGTGTCTATAGGAAAGGAAAAATCCCATTTTTATTTATTAATAAAGGTAAATATAGTTTATTTATTAGTAA
Organism: Eschrichtius robustus; assembly: GCF_028021215.1. Lineage (NCBI taxonomy): Eukaryota > Metazoa > Chordata > Mammalia > Artiodactyla > Eschrichtiidae > Eschrichtius > Eschrichtius robustus. The sequence goes on along the minus strand of NC_090827.1, from coordinate 65,026,496 downwards.
AGGTAAATATATAGTAAAGGCTGAGGATCAACCACTTAAGTAAGCTAGAACAATGATTAAAAGACTAAAAATTGTAAAAATCAAGTATAACTAAATAATCAATAAAGGGATAAACACTAAGTCTTTTGATTGGAGAACTTAGTCCATTGACATTTCAAGTGACTACATAAAGATGTAAAATAAGACATTTAAAAAAGTGGGGGGAGGGGAGTAAAAAATATAGATCTTTTAGAATGTGTCTGAACTTAAACGACTACCAGTTTAAAATAAGTAGATACAGTTTTAGGTCTACATATAGGAAGCCCATAGTAACCACAAATAAAAAAACTACAACAGACACACAAAAACTAGAGAGAAAGGAACACAAGCATACCACTAAAGAAAATCATCAAACCACAAGGAAAGAAAGAAGAAAAGAACAGAGAAGAATGACAAAAACAACCACAAAACAGGTAACAGAATAGCAATGAGGACATACCTAGCAATAATCACTTTAAATGTCAATGGACTAAATGCTCCAATAAAAAGACATGGTGTGAGTGATTAGATTAAAAAAACAAGACCATTCAGTATGCTGCCTACAAAAGATTCACTTCAGGGCCAAAGACACACACAGACTAAAACTGAGGGCATGGAAAAAGATATTTCATGCAAACAGAAATGACAAGAAAGTGGGGGTAGCAATACTCATATCAGACAAAATAGACTTTAACACCAAGTCTATAATAAAAGACAAAGAATGGCATTATATAATGATAAAGGTACCAATACAAGAAGAGGATATAACACTCTAACATATATGCACTAAATACAGAAGCACTTAAATATATAAAGCATATATTAACGGACATAAAGGGAGAAAATAGCAATAACACAATAATCATAGCAGACTTTAACACCTAATTTACACCAATGGACAGATCATCCATACAGAAAATCAATAAGGAAACAGTGGTCTTAAATGACACATTAAACCAGTTGTACTTAATAGGTATCTACAGGACATTTCATCTGAAAACAGCAGAATAAACATTCTTTTCAAATGAACATGAAACATTTTCCAGGATAGATCACATGGTAGGCCACAAAACAAGTCTCAACAGACTTAAGAGGATACAAAGTATATCAAGCAATTTTTCTGACCACAATGGTATGAAACTAGAAATCAATTACAGGAAGAAAAATGGAAAAGCACAAACATGTGGAGACTAAACAATATGATACTATAAACCAAATGGGTCAATGAAGAAATGGAAAAAGAAATCAGAAAATACCTCAAGACAAATGAGAATTGAAACAAAACTTTGAAAATCAGAGCAAGAGTAGTTCCAAGTGGGAAGTTTATAGTGATACAGGTCTACCTAAAGAAAAAAAACTCTAATCAACCATCTAAAGGAATTTAAAAAAAAGAAGAACAAACAGACCCCTAAGTGAGCAGAAGGAAGCAAATATAAAGATAAAATAGAGACCACAAAAACAAAATAGAATAGGTCAATGAAACCAAGAGATTTTCTTTGAAAAGATAACAAAATTAATATACCTTTTGCCAAGTTAATCAAGAAAATAAGAGGACCCAACTGAACAAAATAAGAAATGAAAGAGGAGAAATAACAACTGATATCACAGAGATACAATAAATCACAAGAGAATATAATGAACAGTTATATGCCAACAAATTGGACAACCTCCGAAGAATGGAGAAATTTCTAGAAACATACAATCTTCCAAGACTTAATCAGGAAGAAATAGACAATCTGAAACAGACTGATCACTAGTAGTGAAATTACATTAGTAATTAAAAAATACTCCCAGGAAATGCAAGTGCAGGGCCAGAAGACTTCACAGAGGGAATGCTGCCAAACGTAAAAAAGAGCTAATCCCTATCCTTCTCAAACTATTTCAAAAAATTGAAGAGAATGGAACTCTTCCAGATACATTATACGAGGCCACCATTACCCTGATACCTAAACCAGACAAAGACAATAACAAAAAATGAAAATTACAGACCAATATCTCTGATGAATATAAATGCAAAAATCCTCAACAAAATGTTAGCAAATCAAATTTAACAATATATAAAAAGGATCATACACCATGATCAAATGGGATTTATTGCAGGGATGCAAGGATGGTTCAATATTTCCAAATCAATGTGATACATCACATTCACATGATGATCTCAATAAATGCAGAAAGACATTTGACAGAATTTAACACCTATTCAACACCTATTTGATGAGGTAAAAACTCTCCTCAAAGTTGGTATAGAGGAATTAATAAAGGCTATTTAATTTATGTCAAACCCACACTTAACATCATACTCAATGGTAAAAAGCTAAAATCGTTTCCTCTAAAATCAGGAACAAGATAAGGATGCCCACTCTAGCATCCTTGTTCTATTAACATAGTACTAGAAGCCCTAGCCAGAGCAATAAAACATGAAAAGTAAAATGAATCCAAACTGGAAGGTAAGAAGTAAAACTGTCATTATTTGCAGATGACAAGATGCTGTGCATAGAAAACTCTAAAGTTTCCACGAAAAAACAATTAGAAGTAATAAATGAATTCAGTAAAGTTGCAGGATACAAGATTAATATAAAGAAATATGTTGCTTTTCTATATGCTAATAATAAACTTTCAGAAAGAGAAAGCAATAAAACAATACTGTTTAAATATCTCATCAAAAATATAAACTTAAACAAGTAGGTGAAAGACCTAAATGCTGAAACTATGAAACATTGATGAAGGAGATTGAAGATGATGCAAAAAAATGGAAAGGTAGCCTGTGTTTTCGGATTGGAAGAATTAGTATTCTTAAAATGTCCATACTATGCACAGCAATCTAGAGATTTAATGTAATCCCTAAGAAAACACTCATGACATTTTTCACAGAACTAGAAGAAATAATCCTAAAATATACATGGAACCACAAAAGACCCTGAATTGCCAAAGCAATCTTGAGAAAAAAAGGACAAAGCTGGAAGTATCATGTTTCCCGATTTCAGACTACACTACAAAGCTACAATAATCTAAACAGCATGATACTGGCACAAAATCAGACACATAGATAAATGGAACAGAATAAAGAGCTCAGAAATAAACCCAGACACTTATGGTCAATTAATCTGTGGCAAAGGAGGCAAGTGGAGAAAAGGCAGTCTCTTCAATAAGAGATGCTGGGAAAACTGGACAATTATGTGTAACAAAGTCAAATTAGAACATTTTCTAACACCTTATACAAAAATAAAATAAAAATGGATTAAAGACCTAAATGTAAGACCTGAAACCATAAATCTCCTAGAAGAGAACATAGGTAGAACACTGTTTGACAGAAATCATAGCAATATTTTTTTTTTTTGGTTCTGTCTCCTAAGGAAAAAGAAACAAAAGTAAAAATAAATAAATGGGACCTAACTAAACTTAAAACATTTTGCACAGCAAAGGAAACCATAGAGAAAATGAAAAGACAACCTACTGGGAGAATGGGAGAAAATATTTGCAAATTATATGATTAATAACAGGTTAATATCCAAAATATACAAACAGCTCATACAACTCGATATCAAAAAAACAACTCAATCAAAAAATGGCAGAAGACCTGAATAGACATTTTTACAAAAAGATATACAGACCACCAACAGGTACATGAAAAAAATGCTCAGCATTGCTAATTATCAGAGAGACGCAAATCAAAACCACAAGAAGACATTATCTCACACTTGTCAGAAAGGCTGTCATTTAAAAGACAAGAAATAACAAGTTTTGGCATGGATGTGGAGAAAAGGGAACCTTAGTACACTGTTGGTGGGAAAATAAATTGGCACAGGCACTATGGAAAACATTATGGAGGTTCCTCAAAAAACTAAAGATAGAATGACCATATGATCCAGCAATTCCACTGCTGGGTATAAATACAAAGAAAACAAAAACACTAATTTGAAAGATGCATTCACTCCAATGTCCATAGCAGCATTATTTTCAATAGGTGAAATATGGATGCAACCTAAGTATCCCTCAACTGATGAATGTATAAAGAAGATGATGAATGGATAAATATGCACAGAGAATATTACTGAGTCATAGGCAGAATGAAATTCTGACATTTGCAATAATGTAAATATACTTAGAGGCTATTATGCTTAGTGAAATGAGTTGGACAGAGAAAGACACATACTCTACCTTATCCCTTATGAGTGGAATCTAAAAAATAAAACAAATGAATATAACATAACAGAAACAGATTCAGAGATATAGAGAACAAATTAGTGGTTACCAGTGGGAAGAGGGAAGTAGGGAGGGGCAAAATAGTGGTATGTGATTAAACTATGCAAACTACTATGTGTAAAATAAATAAGCAATGAGTATATATTGTACAGCACAGAGAAATACAGTCTTTATTTTGTAATAACTTTGTAGTACAGTCTATAAAAAATTGACTCATTATGTTGTACACCTGAAGCTAATATAATATTGTAAAACAACTATGCTTCAATTAAAAATAAAAGAATGCTAATGTGTCTCATTAAATGAGACATTTCCTGTAAAACTTACCTTAAAACTTACGAACATTTACTTGAAGACTTATGTTTCAAAGAAACATCTATCAAAGAGACCAGCAGATAGACCTAAGTGTGGAAAAGTAGGTAGAAAGGACATTGGGTCTGGAGGGTGTAGTGGAGATTCAGGCTAGAGAATCTCTTGTAGGCACCAGATTGGGAAAGTTTTAGCGGTAGATGTGATTATATCTGGGGTATTGAAAGTGGTATTAAGGGATACACATCTGTTCAGACACAAGATGAAGAAACCAAAGTTCTCAAATGGTAACCATATCATGGCAATAAGGAATTCTCAAGAATTCAGAAGAAGCTGTTGAATTTTGGAAGGACTCTCCATAGGAAACAGGTTCCAGCCCTCAGCCCAGACTCTCAGACCAGAGCTCCTGTTCCCAGGGGAGAGCCTTAGGGAGACTAATGATGATCTTTCACCTTTAGAGACTCGAAAATTACATACTCAGAAATTAGAAATTTGGATAAACAGAAATTAGGTATGGAAATAACGTTTCCAAAATCTGAACCATACTATCTAGGACATGAACCGTATAATTCTAAGAGAGACACTACAAGATGAGCTATGACTCAGGGAACAACATGAAACCCAGAAGACAGCAATGGAAGAGAGCATCCTGGGTCAAGTTTTTAGGAAAGGGAAATTGGGGCAGAGCTATGAAACATAGTGTCAGTGTTAAAGCAGCATTTCTTGGGCTAGGTTAGTAGGGAGTAGAACTTCATTTTAAACCACAATGTATGGAGATTGAGTAGGAAACTTTCTCTCTTGTCAGTGCTAGTCTAGGAAAAGGCAGGAATAGCCTACAAAAAGATAACAGTTTGTCCTAATTTTAGGGAATTTGGAAGCTCGGTGAGTGGGGACTTCATTAACAACACTGAAAAATCAAAGTTTTAAAAGCACATTTTTTTCCCTTTATAAAACCATTCGATTGCCCAAATCAAGTCATAACTGCCCCTGTTTCAACGAACTGCAGGTCAGACTTCTCTCTTCAGATTCTCAGTTTAGGCTCTTTAAATCTCTGTGCGGAAATGAAGTTCAGTTTCAGACATTTCCTTCTTATAAATGGCATCAAATTTCTCATTTTGGGCGACAGTGAAGTAATGCTTCCAGTCACCTACAATCCCTAAAAATTACAAATAAGGAAACATATGAATGAATAAAATATTTTCATTATGAAGGAAAAGCTAATGGATACCAAAAGAAAAGATTGAAACAGTTTAAAGGAAGACTTTCCTTGTATTAGAATACTTTAAAAGGTCATTTATTTTTTTTATTGGTAATTACTCCCATCTATAATTAAACAGACTCTGGCTTTTATTTATTTATTTATTTTAGCATCTTTATTGGAGTATAATTGTTTTACAATGGTGTGTTACTTTCTGCTTTATAACAAAGTGAATCAGCTATACATAAACATTTATCCCCATATCTCCTCCCTCTTGCATCTCCCTCCCACCCTCCCTATCCCACCCCTCCAGGTGGTCACACAGCACCAAGCTGATCTCCCTGTGCTATGCGGCTGCTTCCCACTAGCTATCGATTTTACATTTGGTAGTATATATATGCAATGCTACTCTCTCACTTTGTCCCAGCTTACCCTTCCCTCTGCCCATGTCCTCAAGTCCATTCTCTAGTAGGTCTGCGTCTTTATTCCCATCCTGCCACTAGGTTCTTCATGACCTTTTTTTTTTTTTTTTTTTGGTTCCATATATATGTGTTGGCATACAGTATTTGTTTTCCTCTTTCTGACTTACTTCACTTGTATGACAGACTCTAGGTCCACCCACCTCACTACAAAAAACTCAGTTTCGTTTCTTTTTATGGCTGAGTAATATTCCATTCTATATGTGTGCCACATCTTTATCCATTCATCCATCGATGGACACTTAGGTTGCTTCCATGTCCTGGCTACTGTAAATAGAACTGCAATGAGCATTGTGGTACATGAATCTTTTTGAATTATGGTTTTCTCAGGGTATATGCCCAGTAGTGGGATTGCTGGGTTGTATGGTAGTTCTATTTTTAGTTTTTTAAGGAACCTCCATACTGTTCTCTATAGTGGCTGTATCAATTTACATTCCCACCAACAGTGCAAGAGGGTTCCCTTTTCTCCACACCCTCTCCAGCATTTATTGTTTGTAGATTTTTTTGGTGATGGCCATTCTGACTGGTGTCAGGTGATACCTCATTGTAGTTTTGGTTTGCATTTCTCTAATGATTAGTGATGTTGAGCATCCTTTCATGTGTTTGTTGGCAATCTGTATACATTCTTTGGAGAAATGTCTCTTTAGTTCTTCTGCACATTTTTGGATTGGGTTGTTTGTTTTTTTGATATTGAGCTGCTTGTAAATTTTGGAGATTAATCCTTTGTCAGTTGCTTCGTTTGCAAATATTTTTTCCCATTCTGAGGGTTGTCTTTTGGTCTTGTTTATGGTTTCCTTTGCTGTGCAAAAGCTTTTAAGTTTCATTAGGTCCCATTTGTTTATTTTTGTTTTTATTTCTATTTCTCTAGAAGGTGGGTCAAAAAGGATCTTGCTGTGATTTATGTCACAGAGTGTTCTGCCTATGTTTTCCTCTAAGAGTTTTACAGTGTCTGGCCTTACATTTAGGTCTTTAATCCATTTTGAGTTTATTTTTGTGTATGGTGTTAGGAAGTGTTCTAATGTCATTCATTTACATGTAGCTGTCCAGTTTTCCCAGCACCTCTTATTGAAGAGGCTGTCTTTTCTCCATTGTATATTCTTGCCTCCTTTATCAAAAATAAGGTGTGGAGTCTGGCTTTTAAAAATACATTATAAGAAGGGTTAATTTTCTTGTCTAAATTTATGGGCTGTACAATAGTTTCCTAAAAGAGATTCTTTTAGTGTTTCTAATTGTCCTAGGTCATGGGGTTACCACTGGTCACTGGATCAATGATCAGGGAGTATTCCATTTCATGAGTTACTTTTGGAAACTGTACAAAGGACTGGTCATGAGCACAATCAAACCATGAAACAGAAAGCTGATAAGTATCATTTCACAAAAAAAATAAAGGATGATGTTATGATATTTGGATGATATTTGTGTTTCCTGAATTCACTAGACATATCTTATTTTAATTTTAGAGGAGAAGAATAGCATTAAAATCAAACACATAAAATCCCTGCACCATTTTTACAAAAGTGGAACTGTTGGGATATAAATTTACATTTAATCTTTTATACTGGATACTTAAAAATATATATTTGAAAAATTAATAATTTTTTAATGTACTGCCAATGTGTTTGGAGGAAAACATTAATTTTGCCAATTTATTTGATATTAAATATAATCGTATTGAATTTCAAGCCTTATTAACCCATGATTGCTTCATGAAGATTTAAAACCCTTTTAATGAAAACATCCCCATAGACAAGGTTGTTTCCCTGGTTATTTTACTTTATTCTGTTTCCACCAAATGATAATAGTTCTTTGGAATGTATGTGAGGGTAGTGCATATCTGGGATAGTACACCTCTAAAGATGCCACTGAAAAGAGAAAGTGCAGATTTAAACAATAAAGAGTCATATATAAAGTATTCTAATAATCTTCTATTTTGAGTATAAATACTATATACACAAACACATTTGCTTCACAAGAGTGAGGGAAGTATAAAAATTTTTTTGATAAAATAAATTCTTGCCAAATCCCAGGGTTTTCTGTTTTGTTGCTGTTTGGGACATAGGCATAAACATTGGACATTATCTATCCTCTCCCTAACATCGTTACTATTGTGTGACTAAATTTTGACCTTGATTTATCCAGCATGGACTCCTTCAAGACTGAAGGCCAAACTATGCCTGGCCCTTTGTTCATTCTTCACTTTTGAGCCCTTTTCAATATTCATTACATGAATGCCTCTTGTATTACATTATGAGCTTCTTGAAGCAGATGTACACGTCATTTATATTCTAGAGAATATGAGCTGCATATAGGTGTTCATGAAGAGCTTTTCATAAGTATTAACTAATGAATAAAGGGTATTCTTTAAGTGTTATTGAATGCATGAATGAATAAATGAATAGATGAAACGAACTATTAGATAAGAACATATTAAACTAATATGACTTGCTACTTTTGTGTATATCATTTTGGTCAGAAAAAATATAATAAATGCTTATATATCTTTTACCAAAATCCTCCCCCAAAACTTGTGCTGTAGGTGTTATTCCTTTCTTCATTTTGTCAGTGATGTAATCGAAACTTTGGCAGATTTATTAATATATGCAAAGTCAAAGGTTCAGTGAGTGGCATAGCCTTGATAAATCCCAGAGCAATCTGACCACAAAGGTTATGTTCTTCACTACTCCCAGAGGGGATGTAAAGACTGTCTCTCTTATATACCCTTTTCCTTTGAAGTTGGCGAAAGCATGGAATCCAGATACTGAGCTTATCTCATCTATCCTTATACCCTAATGAGATATCATTGGATCGTATCAATTTTCATATGACTGGGGATAAAACTCTCCTGGAAGTTACATTCAATGATCTGGCATAATGAAAATTTGCCTTGTTTAATTAAAGAGGTTTTTTGTCTCTGTTTCTTCCACAAGAAAAACATGAGTGTGTGTTGTGTGTGTGCTGTGCATGTATCAGTCTTCTTTGTTCAAACTTGTAATGCACCATTTACAAAGAAAAATTTGCCTTGCCCTCTTATACCACAGCTTATTTTTTAAGTGCAGTGTTTTTGAAAATTAAAACATAATTTAGTGTTTTTAGTATAGGACTACACTAAGGTACAGAGAAAACTGTGTTAGAAATATCTGTAATCATATAACTCTTTCAAAATTGAGGGTTTTGATCCACATGTTCATATGCACAATAAATATATTCCTAGGGTTGTTTTTACTTCCTGGCACACCAACTGAAATTTTATCTTTTTCTCTCCAACCCAGTAAAGGACATTGAAAAGAAAGGTGGCAAGACTAGGTGGATAACTTCTCAGATGTAAGTTAATAATTTGTTAAATGCATTATTTTTATCATTAATAACACATTTTTAACACAAGCCATATACAATAAACCATAATATACAGTATTTGCCTTAATGGAAATAGAGCTGTATTTTGACAGTGAATGCCATATTTCTCTATTGTCATCTTTTTAACTTAATTTTAGATTCCATGTTTTCCTATAATTCAGACAGTATTTTCAGGGAGCAAAAACTTCCCATATGGTAAAAAAATGTCGTTACTCTTGGTGAATCCTTCTTAACAAAATGACCACTGCTTTCTAAATGATAAGGGGTCTTTAAAGAAGATGGTACTGTATTGAGTGACATTAGTTTATTACTGGGGAGAAGAAGGAGGCCTATGCCAATTTAAACAAAGATTTAAGATTTAGTAATAAAAAATGTGGAATGACTCACATCAGAATTGACAAAACACTCCCTTTTAGCAGGGTAGTAAATAGAAGGAGAAGTATGTATCAAGTACTCAGGGTACTTTAATAACGTGTTTACATGCATTATTTCCTTTAATAATTTCTAATCTAATTCAGCAACTTTTGTGGTAGGTATTTTTAGTGTCCTTATTTTACAGATGAAGAAATTGACATCAAAACTGGCTAAGTAACTTGGTAGAGATTACAAAGCTAATCCGCACTTCAGAGTAATTCATAAGAAACCAAAAAGGAAAATTAAACTCAGCAAAATATTAACCTTTGCGCATAAAAGAGGATTTACTGTGATCCATCACTGTACTTGGTAGATGTGTATAATTCACCAGAGGGTTGTCCTTCATCATTTCAAAGGAGGTATGATGGATTATCTTATCCAAGATCTCATCATTCAGGTTCTTCTCTAGAAATCTAACAATCTTCTTGATTTCTTTCCTTGGATTCTATCAGTGGGTAAAGAGACATATCCAAGAAAATGGTAAACAATAATTCATTAACATAATGTGAAAAAAATCATAAAAATGAAAAAATCAATAATTTATGTTTAGTAAAAGTAGAATGGAAATACTTTGTTTGTTCTAAATCTTATATTTTTAGTTTTCATTCAAAATACAATAAGAATAAATCTTGGCCTAAATATTAACAGTATTTAGAGAAAAAGATTATAGCAACGATTTTAAGCTCAATTTGTAATCAGATTTGAAATGTGAATGTTTTAGGGACCCAGTATCTTTATTCCTTCTGCCTTTATTTTTCTGTTCTTCATCAAAATTGCTTTCTTATTCTTAATAATAATATTTAAAAACAAAAATCATAAATTCAGGGAAAACTTCAGGTATTTTCCTAAAGTGTAAATACTGATGAAATCTTGCTTGGATGTAAATTATTAAAAATAAACTCCAATGAAGTTGCAAAGATATCAAGACCTAAATTATTCATTGGTCTTTGAGAATAAGAAGAAAAAAATCTGAGAAAGAAATCATTTTTTCAGATTCTAATGACATAAACTTAATATTTATAGCTTTTTAGGAAGCTAAGTTAAAATCTACATAGATATATCTAGAAAGATTTTGAGGGGGTAACATCTAAGCTGAGTTTAGAAAGATGAGTCAGAGTTTACCAAGATGCAGTCTCCTGAGCGATTGGAGAGTGAATTCCCAGCAGAGAAAATAGTTAAAATTCTTGGAAGTATAGGTTCTCACAGTGTGTTCAAGGGAGGAAGAAAGCAAAGTGGTTGCAGTTAGAGCTGAGTTGTTTATAGGAGTGGGAGAGGCTATGAATCAAGAAAGATGAATTGGGGTAAAATTGAGAACATCCTTGGATGTCCTGCTGAAGGATTTGGACTGTATCTGTTATGTAGTAGGGAAGCAACAGCATTTAATAATATGTCTTATTAACTCTCTGTGTGTTTATGTATGTGTGTGTGTGTGTGTGTGTGTGTATGTGTGTGGTGAATGTATGTGCTTGTGTATTTTTTTTTTTTTGCAATCTCAGTTTGTTGTCTTTTTTTGTTTAACATCTTTATTGGAGTATAATTGCTTTACAATAGTGTGTTAGTTTCTGCTGTATAACAAAGTGAATCCGCTATATGTATACATATATCCCCATATCCCTTCCCTCTTGCATCTCCTTCCCACCCTCCCTATCCCACCCCTGGTCACAAAGCACCGAGCTGATGTAAAGGAGAAGGACACATTTGAAAGATATAATAGTTAGAGCATGTGAAACAATGGGATATTCAGGATATAGTGGAACCATATCAGCTACATGAAAGCCAGTGAGGACAATTTACTTTCAAGCTTTGAACACTGAATGAACAACCAAACATCATTAACCAAAAGAGAGAATAAAGGAAAAGGATTACCTGTTGGAGAGAGAGAAGCAAGATGAGTTTAGTTTTGAACATGTTAAATTTGAGGGTTGTTTTAATAAAAACATGGGTTTGAATTCAGGGTAGAAGTTAAAATGGAGTTTTTGGTGGGTCATTAGCACATAGATAGTTTTGGCAACAGTGGGCTTGGACATGATCATCAAACTATAGCAAAGAGTTCAAAAAGAAAAATGACTAAGTGATAGAGATTCACAGGAAAACCATGACAGTGTGATAACCAATTAAATGTAGGAGAGAAGTTCGAAAAGAAAAGGTGCTCAAAAGAAACACAATGGTTAAAAAGGATAAGAGGATAAAAATGTCATTGATTTCAGTTAGCGTCATTAATGATCTTAGCAAGATTTGGGTAAGCAGGCATGGAAAATAGGCAAAGCGATCATGTCATTTTGGACTCCATAGATTAAGTTGAAAAAATATAATAATCCTTTTACCCCAAGATGTAGCTGAAGAATTATCTAGAATGCATTTCTACCATTTTACCTCTTTCATATCTTCATAGAATAAGAAAAGTATTGGGTGTTCTCCCTTTTTCTTCCACCAGCTTTTAACATGATTAAACCAGGAGCCAAAGGCCACTAAAACCAGAGAAAAAGTCTATTTCCATAAGCATTCATCAAATCAAAGATTTGTTTGTGAACAATAAGTCAAAGTGGACAAACATTTTGTGGAATTTAGTACTCAAGGGAACTGAGGCTGTAAAGCCAATTTAAACAGTTATATACCATCAGCCATTTATGGATGTACAAACAATCAGATTTTTAAAAATATTAAGTACAAAAGATGCATTTCAAATGAAAATACATTGACCTCTAATAGGTTATACTTAGCCTCACACAGAAGAAAACTATTCTTTTATGAAGTACTCAATCAATTATTTACCTAAGTACTATAAATATATCTAACAGATTTAACTAATGATTTGGGCAAGTTAAACAACTTCTATTCTGAGCAGGAACTGAGAACGGGTTTTTAGCAACTGAAAAGAGATTCAAGAATATTTTCATTAAGCCAATGTTTAATACCAGGTTTATATATTGAATGTCATAGTAAAATATTAGATGTATTTGATTTAATTTTTAAATGGTATTTGAATGTACTTGTTACTGTTTTGGAAAAATAAGTGTTTTGAAAGGAAAATTCATACTTGTAATGGTTAACATTATTTTTTAAAATAATTTTAAAATGACATTAATTTTTAGCCAAGGCCATCCTACCATTTCCAGTCAAGAATTTCTCTAGATAGTCTCCCCAGGTTCCCGGAAGAGGTTGTAAATTATTCATTAAGTCAAAATGGTAAAATGAGACTGCAACATCCTTGGCATTTCGAGCCAGATAAATCATCTGCAGGCGGAGAATGAAAAAAAATCAAATACATGATATTTTATTTAAGAAAAAAAATAACATATAGTAGGCATGTAAAACAACAGATTTGAAATCCATGAAATTAAAAACAGGAAAATAGTAAGAAAATTAATGAAACAAAAAGCTGGATCTTTTAAAAAAATCAATAAAATTGATAAACATCTAACAAGACTGACAAAATAAATAGAGAAGACACAAATTACTAGTATCAATTAAAAACAGGGGATATCACAACCAATCTTGCAGCTATTAAAAGAAAAATAAGAGTGTGAAAAGATACCAAACATCTTACTTCATCAGGGAAATGCAAATTGAAACAACGAGACACAACTTCATACTTTTTAGAATGGCCAAAACCTAGAACACTGACAACACTAAATCCTGGTGAGGGTGTGGCACAACAGGAACTCTCACTCATTGCTGGTGGGGATGCAAAATCGTACTGCTACTTCGTAAGATACTTGTTTCTTTCAAAACAAAATATACTTTTACCATATGATCCAGAAATTGCATTACTTGGTATTTACCCAAAGGAGTTGAAAAATAAAGTTCACAAAAAAACCTGCAAATGGATGTTTATACCAGCTTTGTTCATAATTGCCAAAATTTGGAAACAACCATAATGTCCTTCAGTAGGTTACTGGATAAATAAACTCTGGTACCTCCAGTCAATAGACTATTATTCACTACTAACAAGAAATGAGCTATCAAGCCATGAAAAGGCATGGAAGAATATTAAAGGCATATTACCAAGTGAAAGAATACAATCTGAAAAGGCTACATACGTATGATTCTAACAATATGACATACTGGAAAAGGCAAAACTATGGAGGCAATAAGAAGATCAGTGGTTGCCCGGGTTGGGGGGAGGAAAGGAATAGGTGGAGCACAGAGGATTTATAGGCAGTGAAACCGCACTGCATGGTACTATAATGGTATATACATGTCGTCATACATTTGTCCAAACCCATGGAATGTACAACACCAATAGTGAACCGTAAGGTAAATTATGGACTTTGGGAGATAATGATGTGTCCATGTAGGTTCATCAATTGTAACAAATGGATCGCTCCGGTGAGAGGTCAGAGATATTGATGATGGAGAGTCTATGCATATGTGGGAGAAAGGGATATATGCAAAACCTCTTTAACTTCCTCTCAATTTTCTGTCAAAATAAATTTGCTTTAAAAATAGATAAGATTGTTGTAAAAAAAAAAGCCTGTTAAAAGAAAGAATAAGATGGGAATATTACTAACAACATTTCATTACAAAATTCAACAACTTAGAATTCCTCACATATCACAAACTAGCAAAAGCCAGATAGACAATCTGAATAGCTTCACAATTATTGGGAAAAAAAAAATGAGTTTTAAATTTAAAAGTTTCCCCAAAGCAAATATTCAGGCTCAAATGTCTCACTGAAGAATTTTACCAAACTATTAAATAAGAATTGATATCCTTATGCTGAGTTTTCAGAGAAGGCCAGACTATATAAGACAGCTGGGAAATAATAGTAGCAATATTGTGCTGAGATAAGGGTTTTGTTGCTGCATAACTTTGGAAAACTTGAGCGTGCAAGTTTAGGCTAAAACGTATTCTTTTAATCGAAACACTTTTTTTAATGTAGCTCACTTCTCATGGTAACAGATAAACAAAACATTTGAGCAATTACTTTACTTACTATGTGAGCGAAAAAGGGTTAAAAGTTACATTAAAAAATTTACTTGCAGTTTAGAGTATACCTTGCAGTTGTTTTCCCAGAAAGACTTAGGAATGAGATCAATTGGTAGATGTGTCTTCACAAGCCGGGGTGATGGATTCTTCTCTAATTGTTCTATACCTGGGGAAATTTAGTTTGGTTATGGAGATACTAGAGTCTCCAAGGAGCCTGCATTTCTGGATTTTCTTAACCAACTTTTCAAAATATTTTTGACCACTATATAATGCTGCTAAATTTTGAACCAATCTCAAGCATCATTTATCTGGATTCTAAGAGCCAATATTTTCTAATGGTTAAGAGCTTAGGTTCTGCGGTTAGCCTCTTTGGGTTCAAATCCTAACTTTATCACTTAATCATCATGAAACATCTGAAAGTATCCCAGAGTCTCTAGGCTTCACTTTATCCATCTCCAAAATGACAAGTAATAATACCAACCTTAGCAATTTGGAGTTTTATCATGCCTTTGCATTATTACAAGTAATTACAAAAATGTTTCCTGTATGTCAGAGATACTGATAACTGGTAATTCACATATTGGCTATTGTTATGCAGCAGCTATTGTAGTATAGATGATATCTTTGTAGAGCATCACCTGTTGTACCTGCATTTTCATTATTTCCTTTATGTGTCATATATATATATATACTACGCATATAAAAAACGAAATTTTTGCGCAATTTTTAGGTGCTGGCTGAAGTTTCTAAAGACATACAACTAATAAGTAATAGAACTTAGTTTTAAATTAAGTCTTTGGTTAAGGGTTATATGAACTTCCTTGTGACAGAAAGTATCCATTTATTTTCTACGTGAAGAGCTAGGAAGAGCCCAGGGGCCTAGATCAATCTATAAGTGACTCGGCCAGTCTGAGGGCACTTTTGGGGTAAAGGCACACTCGGACAATTTCTGACATAGACCAGGAAGAGCTGGACTAACCCTTAATTTATGATTTTTTAATGGACTCAGTGGCCTTTATCACTTCCCAGATTTATCTGTTAATGATGCCATCCCATATAGAGTCGTCAGTCCCTAAAATCTCAATTATTCTTGTCTCCTCCTTCAGGTTTCACATCCAGTCAATCTTAAAGTCCTGTACATTTTTTCACAATATTACTTACACCCAGTCTAACCTCTAGATTACCTGTTAATCCTATGTATATCATCTTCCCATATTTTGCATACAAAGGCACACCTGCCCCAAATTGTATGACTCACTCATTCAAAGCAATCCTATGCTTCAGTTGTTCACAAAACTAACTACATATGTTAAAAAGCCACTCAGTTTCTAATAAATCATCCTTTTTAAATGTTCCATACAGCACACATTTTGTCTCACAGTTTATGCTTATTTATTTGTTTGTTGTCAGTTCCCATGCCTCTTCCCATCTTCATTCCCAAACACACACTGGAATGGAGATTCCATAAGAGCAGAAGAGTAACTTGTTATGTTCACCAGTGAATATTCTGTAGAGAATAGTTCATAGCACATGGTGGTATCAAGAAGAACCACTTAATATCAATGCAGATAGGGTTGACAGACTTAGGAAATAAAGATGCAAGAATCCCAGTTAAATTTGAACTTCACATAAACAACAGATACCTGTAAGTATCTCCCCTGCAATATTTGAAATATACTAAATAAAAGAGGTATCTATCTGATTTTCAAATTTAATTGGGTATCCTGGATTTTATCTGGAACTATTAGTTATACACCTGTAAAATTCCACCAGCTAATTCATTATGTTTCTACTGACCTGGTAGCTGCAGCCACTTTATCCAGTATTTAGAAATGAGAAATCATACTCTTCCACAACTCACTCTGCCTCAATGTCCATGACATGAAATTTTATGTCTGTCTCTTTTATAAAGTTTTCACTATCTGTTCTTCCTCTTCCATCTCTTAACTTCACTGAAAGATTTCTCAACCTCTTCTGTCTTGTGATTGTTTTGCCACGTGAGGTCCTTTAAATGAACCATTTACATACTTAAATGTGAATGTTGGGAATAGGTAATGACATCGCAAGTATGCACATTCAGGTTGTAGAGGAAATCTGAGTGTCAGTTTACTCTCCTTCACCTGCTGAGCCTCACCTACTCACTCTCTGGCGATGCTACACTGCCTCACGCCCCACCCCCAACCTCCGTCTCTCACCAGTAATCTCTGACTCCCCTGTCCCTGATTACTTTGATTCTATCACTTTTTCATTTCATACTTTTCTATGGTTCTGGAGTCTTAACTCACTCGGTACTCATTTTGGTTGCTTGTCCCAGAATAATCCTTTAGTTTCAAGCTTTAGCATTTGCTCTCTGACTTCAGGCAACCACACAGAGGGAATGATACCCTCTCAGCTGGTCCTTCTCTGCCTGTGGAAGTAACTAGCTCCAGTAGGGGAGAGAATTTGAATTCTGCTGTTTACATTGATAGACATTCACCACCATAATACTGTCTTTTTATGCCAGGTTTCTAGCAGCATTTGAAAGCTAGCCCTCGCTTTTTGAAACCTTCTCATTTGCTTACATGATACCCTACTCTGCTGATTCTCTCTTAGCTCACTGAGTATTTCTTAAGAATTACAAGCCCTGCATGATCTGTCCCTGTCTAGTCTCCAATTGTTTTGCCTCTCACTTTTCCGTTCTTTCATTGTTGTTGTTGTTGGTGGTGGTGGTTGATTTTTTAGTCCCTGGACTACACCTAGGTCTTTTCTGCATCTGGGCCCCCATACCTAATGCTTCATCTTCCTGAAATATGCTTTCTCCAGCATTGTGCAAAGCTTTAGGTCTCCATTCAGAGCTGATATCCCTGACTACCCAATCTAAAGTAAAGTCTCCTGATGTTCCCTTTCGTAGAGCCCTATTCTCTGGATATGTTAGGCTAACAATATTCGTATATTGCTAGTTACTTACTTATTTAATGTCACAATGTTATTGTAAGCTCCTTGGAGATAGGACATCTAATTTACTGATCTTTTTTTTTAAATAGATTTAATTAATTAATTAATTTATTTATTTATTGGCTGTGTTGGGTCTTCCATTGCTGTGTGCAGGCTTTCTCTAGTTGCCACGAGCAGGGGCTACTCTTCGTTGCAGTGTGAGGGCTTCTCATTGCGGTGGCTTCTCTTGTTGCAGAGCATAGGCTCTAGGCGTGCAGGCTTCAGTAGTTGTGGCACACTGGCTTCAGTAGTTGTGGCTCATGGGCTCTAGAGCGCAGGCTCAGTAGTTGTGGTGCACAGGCTTAGTTGCTCTGCGGCATGTGGGATCTTCCCAGGCCAGGGCTCAAACCCGTGTCCCCTGCATTGGCAGGCAGATTCTTAACCACTACGCCACCAGGGAAGCCCCTACTGATCATTTTTTATCTAGTCCGTAGCACAGTGCATAGTTCTTTAGAAGCACTCAGTAAATATTTGTGCAATGAAAAATGAATTGTATTAATAATAAATTTTATATTTTATGAGGCATCGGTACTTCTTATTTATTTAATTACAGCAATGCTCTAAATTAAGAAATTACTGTTCTAATCTGCCAAATTTTATACAACAAAATTCAGTAAAAGATAAGAAACATTTTTTTTATCAATGAGATTTTTAGTTGTTTTCTATAACAAAATTCTTTTATCTTTGATTAGCATACCTGGATGTGCATGCAATGGAATAAACTACAGTTTCTCTGTATGCCTTGCTTATTGTACTGCTTGCAAAACTTACATTTTATGTTACCAAATATACTCCATTTTCCTTGAATGGACATCACAAATACAGTATTTAATATGTGATGTAAATACTACTACAAAATTATAATTCCTGGGTGATTTTAAATTACCTGAAGTCCTTAGTCCAGGAAGAGCCATTTCCAACATTGGAACTTTCACAGTTATAACATCTCGCTTACAGTTTTCAACATCTCCATCATTTAGAACCATGTCCAAAATTTCACTAATCCAAGTGGTACCTGTGGCAAAAGACAACATTTTTATAACCTTCACCTGAATCTGGGGGCAAACAGTCCCAGTTGGAAGCCTGCCATCTTAATATATTATCTTAGAAAATTAATTCTGCAGAGTTTCCCTTTCTATGCCCCAAATGTCCATTTTAATATACTCAAAGTAGATGGCTAGACTGACTTTTAGGAATACTAATTTTATTTAGGATGTTAATGATTTTGTAGAGAAGCTGATTTTCAGGAAACAAAAGCTGAAGTCAGACCTGCATTTGTCAGGCCACAAAACTCACCTGATTTGGGGTAAGTGGCTATCACGATGTCATCTGGCCTGCTTTGGAACTGTTCAATCTTTTCCCAGTTGTTTGCAAAAGCATAGGTGATGGGACAGCCATGGACTAGCTTCAGATTTTTTCTCAGGACATCTTTTTGGGAAGTCATCTTTGCTCCAGACTGTAAAAATACTTAGTAGAATACTTAATAATAATCAAATCATGGAGAAAAAAGAGGATAAAAATAAGAAACTGTGTAACTAATGTTATTAAGACACTGCAAGTTGACAGTAAAATTGGCCTTTAACACACTGAGCACAAGAGATCTAAATACAAAGGGCATTTTTATGGGTGTACAGCTGTAGATTGCAAGAGCAGCAGTTGGCTCAGTGACAAGCAGATCAAAGGTCTTTAATGGAAGCTTTGGAAAGAAATAGAACTGCACATTTTACTTTGAATTAAAAATCCCACTTCACAGAAATATGCTAAAAAATATCTGGACCTAAGGCAAAATAAATCTATCAGTCATTGTTATACTCCAGTTGTACCTCAGTTTTTCTCACAGGAAACCTGTTGTGTTTCTCACCTTGGTTCTCCTGAGTATAATGAATTTGTTTTCTCTGTCTGCTTCTAAGATCCCCTTATTTATTTATTTATTTATTTATTTATTTATTTATTTATTTATGGCTGTGTTGGGTCTTCGTTTCTGTGCGAGGGCTTTCTCTAGTTGCGGCAAGCGGGGGCCACTCTTCATCGCGGTGTGCGGGCCTCTCACTATCGTGGCCTCTCTTGTTGCGGAGCACAGGCTCCAGACGCACAGGCTCAGTAATTGTGGCTCACGGACCTAGTCGCTCCGCGGCACGTGGGATCTTCCCAGACGAGGGCTCGAACCCGTGTCCCCTGCATTAGCAGGCAGATTCTCAACCACTGCGCCACCAGGGAAGCCCTAAGATCCCCTGTTTTTATCACTGGTTTTGAGCAACTAAATTATGATGTGCCTTGGTGTGGTTATTTTCATGTGTTTGTGGTTGTGTACCTATGCTTCACGTTTATTGAACTGCTGAGAATTGTGTGTTGACAGTCATCATTTCTTCCAAAAAAAATTTTTTTTGTTTCTCTCTCTTTTTCTGAGAATCCAGGCTACATAAAGTTGTTCACAGCTCACTGAAGCTCTATTCATTTGGTAAAATCTTTTTTTCTCTCTGTGTGTTTCAGTTTGGATAACTTCTATGGCTATATTTCTTCATGTTCACTGACTTTTTCTTCTGAAATGTGTAATCTGATGTTAATACCATCCAATGAATTTTTTTCTCAGACGTAGTTTTCATCTCTAGAAGATCATTTTGGGAATGATTTTACTTTTTCTGTCCTAACTTTTTGAGCACATTGAATATAGCTATAATGACTGTTTTAATATCTTTTTTTGCTAACTCTAACATCTGTGTGAGTTCTAGATTGTCTTCAATTAACTAATTTTTCCTTCCCTATGGTTGCCTTCTTCAGCTAGTTTGCCTGCCGGATATTTTTTATTGGCTGTCTGGTGTTTTACCTGGGTTTTCCTCCCTGAGCTGTGGCCCAGAAATTCTCTCACGGCAGTAAGCTGGGGAAATTGTAAGGCTCAGTTTGTTTGTTTCCTATCCACTATCATTCATTTTGGTTGTTTCACACAAGGGGGCAAATTTAGTTTCTGTTACTCTATTTTGCTTAGAAGCTATGATGATTAATTTTATGTGTCAACTTGCCTGGACCATGAGATGCCCAGATATTTGGTCAACCATTATTCTGGGTGTTTCTGGAGGATGTTTTGGGATGAGATTACTCTGTAAATGGGTGTATTAAATAAAGCAGATTGCTCTCCCTTATGTGGGTTGGCCTCATTCAGTGAATTGAAGGCCTGAATAGAACAAAAAGTCTGAGTAAGAAAGAATTCTTCCTAGCTGATGGCCTTTGAACTGTAACATCAGCTTTTTTCCTGCATTCAGGCTGGAACTAAAACATCGACTTTTCCTGGGTCTGAAGCCTGGCAGGTTTTGAACTGGAACTATACCATTAGCTCTCCTTGTTCTTAGGCATTCAGACTCAAACTGGAACTAAATCATCAGCTATTCTGGGTCTCCAGCTTGCCAATTCATCCTGCACATCTTGGGACCTGCCAGCCTCTAAAATTATCTAAGCCAATTATGTACAGTAAATCTCTTTATGTGTATATACATAATATAAAAATTGCTATGCATCTTCTTTAATTAATAAACTATCCTTATCATAATAATCCTAATAATACCAACCCTGAATTAGAATCTTATTGATCCGCTAAGCTATTCAAAACATTTTGGGTCCTGAGAGACTGTATTAGTCAGGGTTCTCCAGAGAAACAGAATCAATTATATATATATATATATATATATATATATATATATATATATATATATATATATATATATATATATGTATGTATGTATAGAGAGAGAGAGAGAAAGAGAGAGAGAAGAGGGAGGGAATTTATTATAAGCAATTGGCTCACGTGATTATGGATGCAGACAAATCCAAAGATATGCAGTTATCCCAGGCTGGAGAACCAGGATAGCCAATGGTGTAGTTCTCTTCTGAAGGTCAGCAGGCTTGAGACCCAGGAAGAACTAATGTTTCAGTTTAAGTGTGAAGGTAGGAAAAACAATGTCCCAGGTCAAAGACAGCCACGCAGGAGGGATTCTCCCTTACTCCCAGAGGGCCCTCCTTTTTATGTGATTCAGGCCTTCAGCTGAGTGGTTGACGCCTGTCCACACCAGAGAGGGCAGTCTGTTTTACTTAGTCTACCAATTCAAATGTTAATTTCACCCCAAAATACACTAACAGACACAGCTAGAATAATGTTTGACCAAATATCTGGGCTCCCTGTGAGCCAATCACGTTGACACACGGAACTGACCATCACATAGAGCTACTCATTATTTATTTTTTCCACTTCATTTTCACTGAACTTTGTAAGTGAAAACTGTAGTCTTGCTCTTCCTAATGTGTTTCTCATTTTACAACCCTCTCCCTGCCCCCATGGAATGTAAACATCTCAGAAATAGAAGGAAATGAAGAACATAGAAGTTATAGGATCCATCATAAGCTATTTTTCCATTTATTTCTGAGAATCTGTCAACGGATAATAATAGATAATGTATACAACAGATAAATAGAGTTTGAGTTAACAAGCTAAATTACACCTCTAATTGACAAATTGATTGATACATATATTTTTTTATCAGGCAAATATTTTGTAAGTAACTTGGTGATTCCAAATTCTTTGAGGGTGCTTTAAACAGTGATTGCACTTATTAAGCTTTCACTAGTAACCTGTGTAATGGGAACCACAAACAAAATCACTAATATAAAAGCTAGCTATAATTAAAACTCATATGCCTAAAATTGATTTGTATAGAAAAAATTATGCTTTAGATTAGGAAAAATATGTTGGTGTAACAGACTAGTGTTTTAGAGATAACTTCTCTACACCCTACTAGCCCCTATCCTCTAGCCCCTTAAAAAAGTCTAGAAGAGAGAAATCTGGACAAACATTTTTTCATTTTACATTATAAAACATGAATTATATGTCATATTTTATATCTTATAGTTAACGGGTATACATACAACAATAGTGTGTCTCTAAGTTTTCCCAATAAAAGTTGTTATTAAAGAATGGATTTTTCTTAAAATATACGGCACCTTATGCTAGAAATACAGTGCAAATCATTTGAATTTTGCATCTTCATTACTGCTCATAGAATAAAGGAGTTGGGGCCTCAGAAGCTTAGAAAAGTGGATATTAATGAAAGAGCAGAGTCTCAGCAGAGAATAGACACAAACATGTTTACAGCAGGCAAGATCCTAAGAAAAGGATGCCAGTGAGAGCTGAGTAGTCTGGGCATTTGGGGAAAATTCTATTAAATATTCCATATTAAATTGTTGCCTTTTCTATGCTTCTCAATTATCTTTTATTTTTGGTAAAATATCTGGCTGCTTTCATGGTCCCTTGTTAGTGCAGTGGCAGGTTCTAGTAGAAAAAATTCTCCAGACTGAATTACTGTGGATCATGTCAACAGCCTCAAGAAGGGAACAAATAATGTGGTTGGTCAAGAACTCAGCAGAACAGGAAGTGGAAAGAAGTGAAACTGAGTATGTAAACATTGTGTTTGGAATAAGGTAGGTATTAAATGAACTGAATAAATGAATGAATGAATGAATGATGAGACCTACACTTCCCATCAAGAATCTTCTATGATCTTGGGGACAGTGTAACTTCCGAGTTTGGATATAAAGAATGAGTGACGGCAGAAATCAACATAGTATATTCAGATATTAGATTTTTACTTCACATAGTAAATGAGACAGTTTTCCTTGAAACATTTTATTCTATTAATTTCTTAGCAAATTGTTTTTTCCAGACGATGTAAAGGTAAATATCAATCCCAGACCTCATTTGAACACTTGTATATTCTGAATTAATTGAGGAAAATAAGTGAGGCTCTCTTTTTCTTCTTTGGCTCTAGAATATAAAATTTAGTAGGACTATAAGTCCACTTACCAACTCATATTAAACATACAGATTGTTATGGGAAAGCAAGTGAGTATTGAGGACACAGATTTATTTTCCATACTGTCTGCTATAAATCATATAGACAAATTTTTTCCCCACACAGTAGGTGGTTAACATTATGTTATACATTTATAACATCATTCCTAGCTCCATTTCATGTCTTAACATTTTCATTTCTCTATTTATTCATTTTAATTTAACTTGTACTATTATTTAATATTTATATAATTGATTCATAATTGCTATTTAAATACAGTCCATGTACAAGCACCATATACTATTGTCATCATTTGAGAGCTTGTTAGAAATGCAGAATCTCAGGCTCCAATCCAGAATCAAAATCTATATTTCAATAAAATCCCCAAGTAATTTATACTCATAAGAAAATTTGGGAAGCATGATTTTAAACCACTTTTAATCTACTCTCTGACAATATAAGGTGTATATAAATGACTTATCAAAATGAATTAAGTTTCTTCCAGAAAACAGTGTTGATTGTGCTTAATATATATTATCTCTAATCATTACCCACCCTGACGATAAGTCTTACTTTCATTTTACAGATTGAGATTAGGAAACAGAGTTTCAGAGAGTCTGCTCAGACACACAGCAATTGAGTGTGTGTCTCAAAAATAGAGTTCAGTTTCCCCAGCTCTGCTCACTTGGTCATACTGCATGTCTACATGGATGGGCCTGACCAGAGTCAAAGATGTTCCTGATTGTAGGGAAATTTTTTTGACAAAGCAAACTTCCCTTTGACAAAAAGCTTTAACTCCTCATGCTGCAAAAATGTTGTCAGAGAAGGATGGATATGAGTAACAAGATGATCGTGAATACATACTAATCACATCTGGGAAGTGGGTGTAACCAATTCAAGAACCTTGGAGTAGCAGTCTTGAATTAACATTGCTTCATCATGACCAGTGGATGATGATGAGCTTAGAATTATATGAGAAGATAGATTCAGGGAAGAGGGCCCGAAGACATAAGATAACTAATGTTATTGAGTTTATGAGTGATACTTACTTTAAAATATAAAAGTCGGTTCCTAAAAGTCTTTATGGTTTATGAGTGATATTTACTTTAAAATATAAAAATCATTTCCTAAAAATCTTTTAAATCTTTCCAGAAAGTGACAAAAAATTTTATGTGGTTATATAAATTTTATGTGGTCTACATGATACTACAAATCTTCCTAGTTAAGTTGAGCCATAAGCTAAAAATTAAAATGTTTAAAATTGACTTTAAAATAAATTAATAGAAAAAAAAGGAAAATGGAAAACAATGCCCCTCTTAGGAGAAAGTAACTGAGTCATCTGACACTAAAGGTGAATGGTTCTTTTAATGGGAAAAGAATATTTCTTCCATTGGTTTCACCCTAACAAAGTACAGTTCTACTTGGTCTACATCAAACTCCAGCTACTGAAATAAATGAATTAAATAATATGTTCTGTATTGTGGAGCGTACCTTAATGCGGTGTGTATCTGTGTGTGTGGGCACGTGTGTATATAGGGGTGAAGGGGAGATGGGAGCAGAGAAGTGAGAACTTGGAGTGGACTCCTTTTTCGCTTATGAGGCTTACAGTTTCATGAGAAGACCCTCAATCCTGGCATGCTTCACAAGAGTCCCATTAAACCCAGAAAAGTAAAAAGGGATCACTGAAAGCCTGAGAGATTCTGCAAAACATAACAGGAAACACTGAGTTTCCCGTGGGAAAATTGCAATTAGGCAAAAACATCCCAATGATAAACATGTGATCAAAATGGAAACCATTCAAGGAGCTCAATGCACTGTGGATGCAAGATCAAAACTTAGAGAAAAGAGATTTAAAAAGAAAACTTTACCTCACAATTTAATCCCTTTTTCAGTTTTCGTTTTCAGTCGGTGGTGCTGTTGCCAAAAGGAACACTGGGTACTGGTGGTAGTCCTGAGGGGCAGGGCAAGGTGCGCTCAGGGAGGCTCACTCCTGTCTCTGGGGAAAAAATGTTTAAGGATACGATCCGAATGTTGTAGTCAGTGACTTCACAGGCAGTTAAGATATAAAAATTTTGAACTACACACACAGAGACAGGGCCTGCTGTTTCAACAGCTGGAAGAGCCAGGAATCCCTGAGAAGGAAATGAATCAGGGTGGTGGCCAAAAGTAAGCAAAGTCAGAGATTAGCTAGGTTTAAAGGTTCCCACATGGCTTCAAAGAGTTTGAGAGAAATGCAAAGGGAAAGAACTTGAACTGTCAGTGGATGGAAGTCTGTTGTTTCTCTACAACTTATAAGAATGTCTTGTAATAATTTTGGTCATGATGAAAAGTTGTTTGTATGTGTGTGTGTTTTCATCTGAAAGAAACATGAGTTTCCAATATCATGAAAAGAGCAAAGATACACAAACATATACTGAAGATAAAATAATGTTGGCGGCAGAAATACAGAGGGTAGAGCTGATGGTTTCAGAATGCACTTGTTTTCTGTCGCGCTAATCATTTCTACGACCCCTCAGCTTTTCTTTTTTTTTTTTTTAAATTCTAAGTCACAAATACACATAGAAGGAGTTTAGTAGGAGAGTAAAATGGTGATGATGCTGGAGGGGTTAATGTCAAGCATATCCTTGCTGTGCAGAAAAGAGGGCAACATTCTGAGAGATCTAGATTCTTTTTGTGAGCTGTCCAAATGCTCAACGTTTAAGTATTGGCACCTAACTACATACATGAAACAATATAGACACTTTTGTATGGCACATGCCGAGGAAAGCAATTTGCAAACTTTGGCATAAGGTGTTAATTTCAGGAAAACTATTTAGATGTGCATGGATTGCCTGGCAACCCCATTATCAATTAACGCATCAAACTTTGATTAGTATATACTAATTGAAAAACAACCTAAATCAGAGATTCTTGAATTTTAGCGTGTTTCAGAATCATTTTGGAGGCCATGACAAAACACAGATTACTGGGTCCCCATCCACAGTGTTTGTGATTCAGTTGGTCTAGGGCGGAGCCTGAAAATTTGCTATTCCAACACTCTGAGATGGTGCTGGTGCTACTGGTTTGAGGACCATGAATAAAAATTCACTCTTGTTTTAAAACATGTATTAATATTCTACGCTTAATTCATTCATTTATCTATCTATTCATTTATTTAGTCACCAGATCTATCATGTCCCAGGAGGCTACACTAGGAAAAAAAAGAAAGGCTTTGTGTTTGCCTTGCTGATTTATAAATAAACTGATTGATTGAAGGAATTCTCAAGTCTGTTGATAGCTCAAATTTTCCCCTTGAGATTCAGAAATTCTAAATGATTTGGCTAAGATCCTATAAACATTAGGTAAACAATCAGGCTCAGAAAACAACTTGTGACTTCTAAGTCATGTCATGTGGGCTTAAGAAACAAAATAATAGAGTTAAAAGAGAGATTAAGAAAGACAGAAAAGATTCACAATGCATGTATTCTTTTTTCCCTAAAATTAGCCCTGTGTACACATCAACCAGTCTAAACGGAAGTATTTAAGAAGTTTGAATTCTTTCAGTGTCACTGAGTGTCTAATAAAATAAATACATAAATAAATTCTATGAGGAGTTAAATAAAAATTAGGAAATTATTTTATGGCAGGTGGGAAAGATAAAATTTTAAAGGCACACAAAATCTTAAAATATCTTTTTTTTGTAAAAGTAATATAGTTACACTGCAAAATAATTCCAGAAGATACAGAAAATGTGGATTTAAATTTGTTCTAAATTTCACCCACAGAAACAACCACTATTAATATTTGGGTATTTGCAGAATATTCTAAATATTTTTACACAAATTGGTCCCCCCAAAATGGTATTATATTATACATACCAGTTTTATGTTGAATTTCGCTATTAAGAAAAATATTTCATACTTTGGAAAAAAACTTTCAGAAGCAGAATTGCTAAATCAAAGGTATGTACTTCATTCAATTTAAATTCTCATAAGCGGAATATCAGTGCACCTTTAATCAATCCTAATGACCAACACCTGATATGGCAGATGGTATAATCTTACCATTGTGGAGCAGTATAATGTTTTTTTTTTTTTTAAATTTATTTATTTTTGGCTGTGTTGGGTCTTCGTTTCTGTGCAAGGGCTTTCTCCAGTTGCGGCGAGCGGGGGCCACTCTTCATCGTGGTGCGCGGGCCTCTCACTATCGTGGCCTCTCTTGTTGTGGAGCACAAGCTCCAGACGTGCAGGCTCAGTAGTTGTGGCTCACGGGCCTAGTTGCTCCGCGGCATGTGGGATCCTCCCAGACCAGGGCTCGAACCCGTGTCCCCTGCATTGGCAGGCGGATTCCTAACCACTGCGCCACCAGGGAAGCCCCGGAGCAGTATAATCTTACAGGCAAAAATTGCCATCTCATTATTTTAGTTGGCATTTCTTTAATTACCTAGAGCTTGACTTTTTTATGCTATTCTCATTTAATGATTTTTAAAAGGGGTGGGTAAACTACTGTTAGTCTCTTTTTTATTTTTTCTATTAAAATGTTAACGTTCTGATAAGTTTGAGAGCTTTTTATATATTAAGGACAGTAATCATTTTTCTTCCATATTTCCCCAATTTGCCATTTTAATTTTATTTATTTTCTTCTCAGGAATTGTGGCATGCAATTTACCTTTGCATGATAGCCTGATATATATTAATAAATTTTCGTTTTTTATTATTTATCTTACAAGAAGATAAGTTCTTTGAAGACAGGGAGTGTGTCTTATGCTTTAAAAATTGCATATGGAAAGCAAATACAAAGAAATGCTGAATATATACGTGACTTTTATATACGAATTTGTGAGGAAAAAGGTTTCTAAATTTTAGCCATGCATGCTTATAATAACCACAGTGGACTTTTTTTTTTTTTTTTTTTTTTTTTTTTTTTTTTTTTTTTAAATTAATGAATTAGTTTATTTATGGCTGTGTTGGGTCTTCGTTTCTGTGCGAGGGCTTTCTCCAGTTACGGCAAGTGGGGGCCACTCTTCATCTTCATCGCGGTGCGCGGGCCTCTCACTGTCGCGGCCTCTCCTGCTGCGGAGCACAAGCTCCAGACGCGCAGGCTCAGTAATTGTGGCTCACGGGCCGAGTTGCTCCGTGGCATGTGGGATCTTCCCAGACCAGGGCTCGAACCCGTGTCCCCTGCATTGGCAGGCAGACTCTCAACCACTGTGCCACCTGGGAAGCCCAGTGGACTTTATTTTTAACTACATGTTTATAAAAATTATATCTTCAAATTGTGAACCTAGTAATACTGAATAAATGTTCTAAATTTTTAAAAGAGGAAGTTTAAAAATGAAAGTGAGAAAAAACGTTGAAACTGGACATTTTGTTTTTGTGATATATAACTCAAGGCAAAAGTGATGACAGTTTTTCTCATTTAAGGACATTTTATTTTTTTAAGGACATTTTATTTTAAGGACATTTTATTTTTCTTATCTAAGAGTATCTGATTTAATATCCTAATATTTATCAATGTTCTCCAAATTTCATTTTTCTTATACCAGTGGTGTCTGCATATATAATAGTTTTCTAGTTACCCTTCTTAAGAATGTGTGAGTCCCAAGGAGAGGCTAACCTTTTTTGAAACTACTTGCTTGTCTGTAAACTCCTGAGGACAAGGCTGTCTTTTCCCACCTGTGATAGAAATAATGGTAAGAGTCACTTCCTTGAAATTCCTTGTGTCATCATAGCTCATTTACATAAGAAAGCAGGGATTAGTGTAAAGATCAATCTACTTCCCTTCTGAAGGCAGGTTACACTGACGTGTCACCAGAATGTTCTTTTCCTCACTTCCCTATTCAGAACTGGAAAATCCCTCATCTGAATATTGATATTCTTTTACACCTTGGTCATCTTTAATGAAGAAGAAGGATGGTAACAGTGGAGGGGTATTATTGGATAAAGAAATATTCACAAGAAACACAAAAATTTATTGACATTGGGAAATGTCAATGAAATGAAATGAAAATATCCAAAAGTGAGCTTACAGAATCCAGATTTATTTCCTTAGATGTCTTCAAAAGCTAAGGAATCCACTTATTCAACTTAGTTCAAAGTCCCTTGATGGCAAAGCCTGGAGCTTATTCCTCTTGATAAACGAATTGTCTTTCAAGGTCTCACTTAGGGACATCAGGTTTTATACTTCAGTATGAATATTACCTCCTAGAATTGTAGAGTAAACAACAGTCACAACTCTACTTGCTGTTGCTATAGACTAACACTGATCCTGAGCCTTAGAATAAACTTGGTAAACGTTTTGATGAATTAAAGGCTTTTAGATTTATGTTAATAATCATAGAGTTATGTGATATATTAAAAGTTTTTAGTCCTAGGTATAGAAAGCAGATTAATTTTATTTAATCAATTGTGTTTGGTAAATGTCAGCATGTAATTAATCTCACAACTGATTTCTTTGATAATTAATTTGACCCTGTCTGGTAATCAGCCTTCAGAGAGAACATAGTAGAGTGATGAGATCATGAACTTCAATGTCTACAACATAAACGTGAGTTCAAATACAGACTCTCTCTCTTGTTGCTGGTTGGGTACACCCTATTAAAACAGAAATGAGCATTAAGTAAATTCTCACATACAAGTGCCACCAATCAAATATATTCTCTTCTTCCTCAAGAAAGAGAGCTTCATTTGGTTAGGTGAGGCAAGGTTCTTGGGGCTGTGAATATGGACATGTATTCTTTTTTCTTTCTTTGCATTGTTAATAAAAGTGAGTTTTCAGAACAATAGACAGAGAATGTCTCAGCACCAAAGTTATAATCTTGGGTGCTACAGGAATGCTTACTCTTTTAGCTGCCGAAGAGAAAAGCCCTGTTTGACAGCTGTGGTTTTTGTATATAATCCTGGCCTTATCTTGACCCTGGAGAAGGAAATAACCAAGCCTGCTACCTGATGTCCAGTCTTCTTCTTCCCATTTATACACACCCACTCCACCCCCAACACACACACACAACACACAACACACACATGCAAGGAGGGTAAACCCCACTCTTGTTCACCATAATGTTAAAAGGGCTTGAGTTGAAGACGTTTCTCCTCTTATTCCAAGGTGGAAGAGAAGAAAGTAGAGAAACAAGTTGGTTCCTTCTTTTCTTTTGTAGGCTTGGGAAAGTAGAGGTAGCGAGCAGCTACTTCTACTGCCCATACGTTTTCCTGTGGTTTACTTTTCTTGAAAAAGAAACAACAGAAGCTCTCTTAAGGAAGTGTGTCTTTAGCCCTAGTCCTCATAAGCTGCCTCAGCAAAGGTAAAAATGATATTTTCTATTAACATGTAATTTGTACTGTAATATCCCAAACTTTACCCCTCCATTCCTCCCTCCCTGACCTCTACAGCTTTAGAGATACCTGCCCCATATCTGAACAGCACCCACTCTGAGCCTGATTGGGCAGGCATCCCTACTGAGTACATTGCTTTGTATAAGTTTTAAATAAATGAATATTTAATGGTTTGTATTTTAGACTGAGTAGTACTTTTGTGTATATCAACTGAGTCAAAATACTGTATAATAAATTTTTTATTAAAAACATCTTTAGAAATTACGATTTCATAACTAAGTCCTTAGAAGAGTTTTCTGTTTTCTTTTAAGCTCCTATCTTCTAGATTTTTAATAGAAATTGTTTTTGCATAAATTGCCATCATTTACTGCTTTAGAAGAAGTTATATTGTTAATGCTCTTGAGAATTTTGACTTTCATAGCTGGATGAGGTAAACACATATCAAAGAGTGAGTCATCTTTTTTTTTTTTAACAGTGCCATGTGGCTTGCAGGATCTTAGTTCCCTGACCAAGGATCAAACCTGGGCCCCCAACAGTGAAAGCCCGGAATCCTAACCACTGGACCGCCAGGGAATTCCCAAGGGTGACTAGTCTAAAATGGTTGTTTTATGACTATTTGAAATACAAAGCAAATGATTGCTTTTACTTGCATGAAATAAAATGCATTATTTTCTTCTGCAAGGACTATTAATGATGTTTTCATTTTGGTTTTAATAAAAATAAGGTGATATTATACACTATAGTTCTTGAAATTTCCAAAGTTTATATTAACTTGAGATCTGTGAGATCTTTTAAGGTACTACATATTTTTAAAGAAATAAAATGCTGAGCCTAGGGTTAATTTTATGTTATCTGGCTATACAGTATTTTAACTGACATAGTTGGTTGAACACACACCCTATGAATATCTCAATGTACTCATAAAATAATAAAGAACTTTAACCAGGAAATAAACACAGAATGGTGATTCAGATTTCTATAAATATAGGTGGCTCATGCTATTCTTTGTATCATTTTTAACTTTTCCTGAAGAATTATAACTTTCTGAGACAGGCTGAATATACTGAAAGTCTATAGGGTGTGAAGGTATAGCAAGCACAGAATGGTGTGTTACAAATCACACCCCTACTCCATTCAGACTGTTTGTGGTCATTTGGACCGCAGGATGGATGTAATTAACTCTTTTTTGTTTTGTCATCACTTCATTTTAAAATACCCTTCACTTTCTAGTCTCCACCGTTTACAGCCAATTTTGTTAGAGATTTAAGGTTGAAGGTCAGACCTAAAGATACTTTCTAACCTGGTCTCTGCCACCTTGCTCTTGGTATAGACTGGGAAATATTTCTTAATTTGTCCAGTGTCAATTTTCTAACTTGTAAAGCACTGAGTTTGGTCAAGGATGATGTAGGGTTTTAAAGCAGAAGAGAATTGCCTAGATTCCAATCCCAGTTCTCTTGGACATTGGGAAAGCTACATACTATCTTTGTACTTCAGTTTTATCCTATATAAAATGATGATAACACTGTACTGAATTCATAAAGACAGCGTGCAAATTTAAAACAACGTTCGTGAAGCACTTAGTACAATGTTCCACTGGTAATTAGCACTATGTTGGTGTGAACTTTCATCATTTTTATTCCTGCATTCACTTTCTAATTCAGTAGCAGGATAAGCTAGAAAAATGGTGATGGCTTATGAGCAGTGACTAAGTAGAAATGGGCAATTTAATTAAGTTCTTAATGAACCAGATGCAGTTATTCTCAAAGAATTTTGTCCACAACAGTATGACTTTATCCCTATGGAACCACCGTCAACAGCTGGCTTCCCCCTCAAATTTACTAAGTCTACTTTCCTTTACAGGGCAGTCCCTATAAATTGCATTTGAGCTTTTCATTCCATTGTCTTAAAAAGCTCTATCAGGATGTCCACTTCTGCTACTATATACTTATAGGTGCATATAAAATTTCAATGCATTTCTGCATTCTTCCTCTACTCTAGTTTTCTTACTTTCCTGTCTTCTTATAACGCCCCAACCCCTAAAACTCACACGCCATAAAGCAACCACAGGCTCCATTGCTCCCTATATTGCTCACGTTTGCTCTTACCAAGTTTGCTCTCAGGAATTATGAAGCCATCATACTCAGTGGTGAAAAGCTAAAAACATTTTCCTTAAAACCAGGGACAAGACAAGGATGCCCACTCTCACCACTTTTATTCAACATAGTATTAGAAGTCCTAGCCACAGCAATCAGACAAGAACAAGAAATAAAAGGCACCCAAATTGGAAAGGAAAAAGTAAAACGGTCACTGTTTGCAGATGTTGCATTTCTATACACTAACAACATGATATAATATATATTATAGTATATTATATGTATATATAATATATATAACAAAGTATAATATATAGCAAATATAATAATATATAACAAAGTATAATAATATAAATATAATGTAATATAATATTTTTTGGATAATAATCATTCTGACAGGTGTGAGGTGATAATTCATTGTGGTTTGGATTTGTATTTCCCGGGTGATTAGTGATGTTGAGCATCTTTTCATGTGCTTGCTGGGCATGTGTATATCTTCTTTGGAAAAATGTCTATTCAGATCCTCTGCCCAATTTTTAATCAAGTGTGTTTTTCTGGATGGTGAGTTGTATGAGTTCTTTGTATATTTTGCATATTAACCGTTTATCAGATATTAGGTTTGAAAATATCTTCTCTCATTCATGTTGTTGATAGTTACTTTTCTGTGCAAAACCTTTTCAGTTTGATGTAATTTGGGATGACCACTGCTTCATTTCAATGATTTGCATTGGAAAAGCAGGTGTTAGTTATTTCTATTGTAAAACAAATCTCATTACTTTCTCTTTTTTTTAAACATCTTTATGAGAGTATAATTGCTTTACAATGGTTAGTTTCTGCTGTATAACAAAGTGAATCAGCTATACATATACATATAACCCCATATCCCCTTCCTCTTGTGTCTCTCTCCCTGTCCCTATCTCACCCCTCTAAGTGGTCACAAAGCACCAAGCTGATCTCCCTATGCTATGCACTTCTTCCCACTAGCTATCCATTTTATATTTAGTAGTGTATATATGTCCATGCCACTCTCTCACTTCATCCCAGCTTACCCTTCCCCCTCCCCATGTCCTCAAGGCCATTCTCCACATCTGCATCTTCATTCCTGTCCTGCCCCTAGGTTCTTCAGAACTTTTTTTTTTTTAGATTCCATATATATATGTTAGCATATGGTATTTGTCTTTCTCTTTCTGACTTACTTCACTCTGTATGACAGACTCTAGGTCCATCCACCTCACTACAAATAACTCAATTTCATTTCTTTTTATGGCTGAGTAACATTCCATTGTATATATGTGCCACATCTTCTTTATCCATTCAGCTGTTGATGGACACTTAAGTTGCTTCCATGTCCTGGCTATTGTAAATAGTGCTGCAATGAACACTGTGGTACATGACTCTTTTTGAATTGTGGTTTTCTCAAGGTATATATACCCAGTAGTGGGATGGCTGGGTCTTCTGGTAGTTCTATTTTTAGTTTTTTAAGGAACCTCCATACTGCTTTCCATAGTGGCTGTATCAATTTACATTCCCACCAACACTGCAAGAGGGTTCCCTTTTCTCTAGACCCACTTCAGCATTTATTATTTGTAGAGTTTTTGATGATGGCCATTCTGCATGGCATGAGGTGATACCTAATTGTAGTTTTGATTTGCATTTCTCTAATGATTAGTGATGTTGAAAATCCTTTCATGTGTTTGCTGGCAATCTGTATATTTTTTTTAGAGAAATGTCTATTTAGGTCTTCTGTCCATTTTTGGACTTGGCTATTTGTTTTCTTGATATTGAGCTGCACTGCATGAGCTGCTTGTATATTATAGAGATTAATCCTTTGTCAGTTTCTTCATTTGCAAATATTTTCTCCCATTCTGAGGGTTGTCTTTTTGTCTTGTTTACAGTTTCTTTTGCTGTGCAAAAGCTTTTAAGTTTCATTAGGTCCCATTTGTTTATTTTTGTCTTTATTTCCATTTCTCTAGGAGGTGGGTCAAAAAGGATCTTGCTGTGATTTATGTCATAGAGTGTTCTACCTATGTTTTCCTCTGAGAGTCTTATAGTGTGTGGCCTTACATTTAGGCCTTTAATCCATTTTGAGTTTATTTTTGTGTATGGTGTTAGGAAGTGTTCTAATTTCCTTCTTTTACATGTAGCTGTGCAGTTTTCCCAGCACCACTTATTGAAGAGGCTGTCTTTCCTCCATTGTATACTCTTGCCTCCTTTATCAAAGATAAGTTGACCATATGTGTGTGGGTTTATTTCTGGGTTTTCAATCCTGTTCCATTGATCTATATTTCTGTTTTTGTGCCTGTACCATGTTGCTTTGATTACTGTAGCTTTGTAGTATAGTCTGAAGTCAGGAAGCCTGATTCCTCCAGCTCTGTTTTTCTTTCTCAAGATTGCTTTGGCTATTCAGGGTCTTTTGTGTTTCCGTGCAAATTGTGAAATTTTTTGTTCTAGTTCTGTGAAAAATGCCATTGGTAGTTTGATAGGGATTGCATTGAATCTGTAGATTGCTTTGGGTAGTATAGTAGTTTTCACAATGTTGATTCTTCGAATTGAAGAACATGGTATGTCTCTCCATCTGTTTGTATCATCTTTAATTTCTTTCATCAGTGCCTTATAGTTTTCTGAGTACAAGTCTTTTTTCTCCTTAGGTAGGTTTATTCCCAGGTATTTTTTTCTTTTTGTTGTAATGGTAAATGGGAGTGTTTCCTTAATTTGTCTTTCAGATTTTTCATCATTAGTGTACAGGAATGCAAGAGATTTCTGTGTGTTAATTTTGTATCCTGTTACATTACCAAATCCATTGATTAGCTCCGATAGTTTTCTGGTGACATGTTTAAGATTCTCTATGTATAGTATCATGTCATCTGCAAACAGTGACAGTTTTACTTCTTCTTGTCCGATTTGGATTCCTTTTATTTTTTTCTTCTCTGATTGCTTTGGCTAAAAGTTCCAAAACTATGTTGAATAATAGTGGTGAGAGTAGGCAACATTGTCTTATTCCTGATCTTAGTAGAAATCGTTTCAGTTTTCACCATTGAGAACGATGTTGGCTGTGGGTTTTTCATATATGGCCTTCATCATGATGAGGTAAGTTCCCTCTATGCCTACTTCCTGGAAAGTTTTTATCATAAATCGGTGTTGAATTTTGTCAAAAGTTTTTCTGCATCTATTGAGATGATCATATGATTTTTCTCCTTCAGTTCGTGAATATGGTGTATCACATTGATTGATTTGCGTATGTTGAAGAATCCTTGCATTCCTGGGATAAACCCCACTTGATCATGGTGTATGATTTTTTCAGTGTGCTCTTGGATTCTGTTTGCTAGTATTTTGTTGAGGATTTTTGCATCTATGTTCATCAGTGATATTCGTTTGTAGTTTTATTTTTCTGTGACATCTTTGTCTGGTTTTGGTATGAGGGTGATAGTGGCCTTGTAGAATGAGTTTGGGTGTGTTCTTCCCTCTGCTATATTTTGGAAGAGTTTGAGAAGGATAGGTGTTAGCTCTTCTCTAAATGTTTGATAGAATTCGCCTGTGAAGCCATCTGGTCCTGGGCTTTAGTTTGTTGGAAGATTTTTAATCACAGTTTCAATTTCAATGCTTGTGTTTGGTCTATTTATAGTTTCTATTTCTTCCTGGTTCAGTCTCAGAAGGTTGTGCTTTTCTAAGGATTTGTCCATTTATTCCATGTTGTCCTTTTTATTGGCATATAGTTCCCTGTAGTAATCTCTCATGATCCCTTGTATTTCTGCAGTTTCTGTTGTTACTTCTCCATTTGCATTTCTAATTCTGTTGATTTGAATCTTCTCCCCTTTTTTCTTGATGAGTCTCGCTAATGGTTTATCAATATTGTTTATCTTCTCAAAGAACCAGCTTTTAGTTGTATTGATCTTTGTTATTGTTTCTTTCATTTCTTTTTCATTTACTTCTGATCTGATCTTTATGATTTCTTTCCTTCTGTTAACTTTGGGGTATTTTTGTTCTTCTTTCTCTAATTGCTTTAGATGTGAGGTTAGGGTGTTTATTTGAGATATTTCCTGTTTCTTGAGATAGGATTGTACTGCTATAAACTTCCCTCTTAGAACTGCTTTTGGTGCATCCCATAGGTTTTGGGCCTTTGTGTTTTCATTGTCATTTGTTTCAAGGTTTTTTGTTTATTTCCTCTGATTTCTTCAGTGATCCCTTGGTTATGTAGTAGTGTATTATTTAGCCTCCATGTGTTTGTATTTTTTACAGTTTTTTTTTTTCCTGTAATTGATATCTAGTCTTATAGATCTGTGGTAAGAAAAGATACTTGATATGATCTCAATATTCTTAAATTTACCAGGGCTTGATTTGTGACACATGACATGATCTATCCTGGAGAATGTTCCATGAGCACTTGAGAAGTGTATTCTGTTGTTTTTGGATGGAATGTCCTATAAATATCATTTAAGTCCATCTTGTTTAATGTATCATTTAAAGCTGTGTTTCCTTATTTATTTTCATTTTGGATGATCTTTCCATTGGTGATAGTGGGGTGTTAAAGTCCCGTACTATTATTGTGTTATTGTCGATTTTCCCTTTTATGGCTGTTAGCATTTGCCTTATGTATTGAGGTGCTCCTACTTTGGGTGCATAAATATTTACAATTGTTATATCTTCTTCTTGGATTGATCCCTTGATCATTATGTAGTGTCCTTCTTTGTCTCTGGTAATAGTCTTTATTTCAAAGTCTACTTTGTCTGACATAAGAATTGCTACACCAGCTTTCTTTTGATTTCCATTCCATGGAATATCTTTTTCCATTCCCTCACTTTCAGTTAATATGTGTCCCTAGGTCTGAAGTGAGTCTTTTGTAGACAGCATATATGTAGGTCTTGTTTTTGTATCCATTCAGCCAGACTATTTTTTTTTGTTTGGAGCATTTAATCCATTTACATTTAAGGTAGTTATCAATATGTATGTTCCTATTACCATTTTCTTAATTGTTTTGGGTTTGTTTTTGTAGTTCTTTTCCTTCTCTTGTGTTTCCTGCCTAGAGAAGTTCCTTTAGCATTTGTTTTAAAGCTGGTTTGCTGGTGCTGAATTCTCTTAGCTTTTACTTGTCTGTAAGGGTTTTAATTTCTCCACTGAATCTGAATAAACTCCTTGCTGGGTAGAGTAATCTTGGTTGTAGTTTTTTACCTTTCATCACTTTAAATATGTCCTGCCACTCCCTTCTGGCTTGCAGAGTTTCTGCTGAAAGATCAGCTGTTAACCTTATGGGGATTCCCTTTCAAGTTATTTGTTGCTTTTCCCTTGCTGCTTTTAATATTTTTTCTTTGTATTTAATTTTTGATTGTTTGATTAATGTGTGTCTTGGCATATTTCTCCTTGGATTTATCCTGTATGGGACTCTCTGCACTTCCTGGACTTGATTGACTATTTCCTTTCCCATATTAGGGACGTTCAACTGTAATCTCTTTAAATATTTTTTCAGTCCCTTTCCTTTTCTCTTCTTTTTCTGGGACACTTATAATTTGAATGTTGGTGTGTTTATTGTTGTCCCAGAGTTCTCTGAGACTGTTCTCAATTCTTTTCCTTCTTTTTTCTTTATTCTGCTCTGCAGTAATTATTTCCACTATTTTGTCTTCCAGGTCACTTATCCATTCTTCTGCCTCAGTTATTCTGCTATTGATTCCTTCTAGAGAATTTTAAATTTCATTTATTGTGCTGCTCATCTTTGTTTGTTTGCTGTTTAGTTCTTCTAAGTCTATGTTAAACGTTTCTTGTATTTTCTCCATTCTATTTCCAAGATTTTGGATCATTTTTACTATCATTACTCTGAATTCTTTTCAGTTAGACTGCCTGTTTCCTCTTCATTTATTTGGTCTGGTGGGTTTTTCCTTTCTCCTTCATCTGCTGTGTATTTATCTGTCTTCTCATTTTGCTTAACTTATTGTGTTTGGCATCTACTTTTCCCAGGCTGCAGGTTCGTACTTCCCATTGTTTTTGGTGTCTGCCCCCAGTGGGTATGGTTGGTTCTGTGGGTTGTGTAGGTCTCCTGGTGGAGGGGATTTGTGCCTGTGTTCTGCTGGATGAGGCTGGATCTTGTCTTCCTGGTGGGCAGGACCACTTCCAGTGGTGTGTTTTGGGGTGTCTGTGAACTTATTATGATTTTAGGCAGCCTCTCTGCTAATGGGTGGGGTTGTGTTCCTGTCTTGCTAGTTGTTTCGCATGGGGTGTCCAGCACTGGAGCTTGCTGGTTGTTGAGTAGAGCTTGGTCTTAGCGCTGAGACAGAGATCTCTGGGAGAGCTCTCACTGATTTATATTACCTGGGGCTGGGATGTATCTGGTGGACCAATGTCCTGAACTCAGAGCCCCCACCTCAGAGGCTCAGTCCTGACACCCGGCCAAAGCACCAAGACCCTGTCAGCCACACGGCTCAGAAGAAAGTAGAGAAAGTAAAAGAAAGAAAGAAAAAAATAATAAATAAAATAAAGCTATAAATTAAAAAATTATTAAAATTAAAAATAGTAATAAAAAAAGAGTAGAGAGCAACAAAACCAATAAACAAATCCACCAATGATAACAAGTGCTAAAGACTAAACTAAGATAAACATATAAATCAGAAACTAGTCAGTCACTTACAGCAAACCCCAAGTCTACAGTTGCTCCCAAAGTCCTCAATTTTGGGGTGATTCGTTGTCTATTCAGTTATTCCACTGATGCAGGGTACATCAAGTTGATCATGGAGATTTAATCCATTGCTCCTGATGCTGCATGGAGAAATTTTCCTTTCTCTTCTTTGTTCACACAGCTCCTGGGGTTCAGCTTTGGATTTGGCCCCGCCTGTGAATGTAGGTTCCTCTCTGGCATCTGTTCTTCCCCCAGACAGGAGGGAGCTAACGGAGGGGCTGATTAGGGGGCTGTCACTCACTCAGGCTCTGGGGAGGGAGGGGTACCAAATGCGGGGGTGAGCCTGCGGCGGCAGAGGCCGGCATGACGTTGCAACAGCCTGAGGCGTGCCGTGCGTTCTCCCGGGGAAGTTGTCCCTGGATCATGGGACCCTGGCAGTGGTGGGCTGCACAGGCTCCCGGGAGGGAGGCCTGGATAGCGACCTGTGCTTGTACACAAGCTTCTTGGTGGCTGCAGCAGCAGCGTTAGCATTTCATGCCTGTCTCTGGGGTCCGCGCTGATAGCCGCGGCTAGCTCCCATCTCTGAAGCTCGTTTAGGCGGTGTTCTACCTTCTGTGGGCAGACAGGGAAGGAGTCTCCTCTCCTCACGCACCCCAAAACAATGGTTTCTTGCCTCTTAGGAAGTTCCAGACTTCTTCCTGGACTCCCTCCCAGCTAGCTGTGGCACATTAGCCCCCTTCAGGCTGTGTTTACACAGCCACACCCAGTTCTCTCCCTGGGATCCGGCCTCCGAAGCCCGAGGCTGGTGAGCACTGGTTGGCACTGATCCTCTGTGCGGGAATCTCTCCACTTTGCTCTCTGCACCCCTGTTGCTGCGCTCTCCTCCATGGTTCTGAAGTTACCCCCCCTGCCTGCCCACCCCCTTTTTCCACCAGTGAAGGGGCTTCCTAGTGTGTGGAAACCTTTCCTCCTTCACAGCTCCCTCCCACTGGTGCAGGTCCCGTCTCTATTCTTTTGCCTCTGTTTTTTCTTTTACCCTACCCAGGTACGTGGGGAGTTTCTTGCCTTTTGGGAGGTCTGAGGTCTTCTGCCAGCGTTCAATAGGTGTTCTGTAGGAGCTGTTCCACATGTAGATGTATTTCTGATGTATTTGTGGGGAGGAAGCGATCTCCACATCTTATTCCTCCACCACCTTGATGGTCCTGTCTAAATTCTCCTTTCTGAAATTGTATACTGAGATCAGAAGTTGTTTAAATTTACAGCAAAATATTTCTAAACATATTCATAAAATATGTTTGAAATAATAAAATATTATACAAAATATGTTTAAAATATTAAAATAGGCAAAATATTTAAACATTCAAAGATATAGAATGTTTGTCACTTCCCTGGTGGTCCAGTGCTTAAGACCCCGTGCTTCCTCTGCAGGGGGAGCGGGTTTGATCCCTGGTTGATGAACTAAGATCCCACGTGCAAGATCCTGCATGCCACATGTGGCCAAAAACAAAAATGTATAGAAAGTTTATATGTGTGTATATATTCTAATGTAAATCCTTTATATAGGCAGTTTTAAATTTTTTTTTTGACTTTAAAAAGAAAAGACAATTGCATTAATTTTCCCTCAGATATAGCCTCCATCTGATTGCAGACTTTTCAAAATAAGAAGTGAGTTTGTGTGATTTAAGACAAAACAGTCCCACAACTGCTACATGTGTTCACTTGTCAAGTGATCTGCAGGTCAGTGGTCTTACACATATGGATCAGGAACTAATCAGCTAGTACAAATAAGTGAAAACACCTTACCAGTTTGGGACAGGTGGAGATAAGAAGTTCATCTGGTCAGCTTTCAAATGACTCCACCTGGGACCAGTTCTCAACAGTGATGCAAAAGAGGGGGACACCCTGAACGTCCACCAAATCCCTCCTGAAGATATCCATCCAGCTTGCTGTCCATTTTTGAGACACTAGATTTTTTTTTTTGCTTTCAATTTTATTTTTTTAACATCTTTTTCGGAGTATAATTGCTTTACAATGGTGTGTTAGTTTCTGCTGTATAACAAAGTGAATCAGCTATATGTATACATATATCCCCTTATATCCTCCCTCTTGTGTCTCCCTCCCACCCTCCCTATCCCACACCTCTAGGTGGTCCCAAAGCACCCAGTTGATCTCCCTGTTCTATGCGGCTTCTTCCCACTAGCTATCTATTTGACATTTGGTAGTGTATATATGTCCATGCCACTCTCTCACTTCTTCCCAGCTTACCCTTCCCCCTTCTCATGTCCTCAAGCCCATTCTCTACATCTGTATCTTTATTCCTGTCCTACCCCTAGGTTTTTCAAAATCATTCTCTTTTTTTTTTAGATTCCATATGTATGTGTTAGCATGCATTATTTGTTTTTCTCTTTCTGACTTACTTCACTCTGTATGACAGACTCTAAGTCCAACCACCTCACTACAAATAACTCAATTTTGTTTCTTTTTATAGCTAATATTCCATTGTATAT
Source organism: Eschrichtius robustus (assembly GCF_028021215.1). Lineage (NCBI taxonomy): Eukaryota > Metazoa > Chordata > Mammalia > Artiodactyla > Eschrichtiidae > Eschrichtius > Eschrichtius robustus. Next base: position 64,984,271 of record NC_090827.1, on the reverse strand, counting down.
GTGTGCCACATCTTCTTTATCCATTCATCTGTCGATGGACACTTAGGTTGCTTCCACGTCATGGCTATTGTAAATAGTGCTGCAATGAATATTGTGGTACATGACACTTTTTGAATTATGGTTTTCTCAGGGTATATGCCCAGTAGCGGGATTGCTGGGTCATATTGCAGTTCTATTTTTAGTTTTTTAAGGAACCTCCATACTGTTCTCCATAGAAAATATTGGCAAACGAAGCAACTGACAAAAGATTAATATCCAAAATATACAAGCAGCTCATGCAGCTCAATATCAGAAAAACAAACAACCCAATCCAAAAATGGGCAGAAGACCTAAATAGACATTTCTCCAGAGAAGATATACAGATTGCCAACAAACACATGAAAGGATGCTCAACATCACTAATCGTTAGAGAAATGCAAATCAAAACTACAATGAGGTATCACCTTACACCAGTCAGAGTGGCCATCATCAAAAAATCTACAAACAATAAACGTTGGAGAGGGTGTGGAGAAAAGGGAACCCTTTTGCACTGTTGGTGGGAGAGACTAGATTTTAAACAAAGGGGATCAGGTTAAATGGTCTTTATTTTAATAGTATCAATCAAATTAAAAATCAATTTATATTGTATCAAATAAAATAACGTTTCATTACTCTAGATCTAGCAGCCTAGATCACAGTACTGTACATTATGAATCAGTGGAAAAAGAAGGTATTATAAAAACTAAAGAGGTATTGCACAATTCATTTCATTTATGTGCTTATGTTAAATAATAGTTACTGGACTTTGGAGTCAGGAGAAATTGTCTTTACCACAGTGCTTCAATGCATCACAATGGGCATTTGAACAAGCCCCTTAACTGCACTGGACCTTCTTAACTGTAAAATCAGGAGTGACCTAAGTTAGTACTTCCATCCCCTTAGATTACAGAGTGGATTGGTAAATTATTCTATCTAAGCTCATACATACTGACATAAAGGACAATGTCATGAAAGCAAAATAAATTAATTAAAAATTTATTGAATATTACTATTACTATTGAATATTACTATTTAATATCTGGCAGTCACTGTGCACTGGAGAATCTAATGATGAGGGGGGGAAAATGTAGCTGTCTTCATGGTGCTAAGAAAAGTGGGTGGGAAAGATAAATACTTATCAAACAGTCATGCCAATAAATTGAAATTTTCATCAGTGGTAACTGCTATGAGGCAGAGGTATATCCACAAATTGAGGGAAATTGACAGAGTCAAGCTGCTTAGAAATGTTTCTCCTGAGTAATGAGCAAGAATTAATCCGGAAAAGAGGAGAACTTTCCAGCCAGGAAATAGCATGTGCAAAGACCCTGTGAGAGGAGAGAGAGTAGTAAGGTCTGTGTGCCTGGAGTGTACAAAGTGAGGAGTAGCGTGTGAATACTTTGCCAAATTATGTAGTAAGAAACTAGAAATTTCAGGGTGATTAAGTGTGTCTGAGATATACTGAGTTTCTGGTTAGAATCTACCAGAATAGGGGTGTCCACTAACCTGCCATTATGCATAGTTTCAACAGCAGTTTTGTCCTCATGTAAGAGCCTGGTGATATGCAACTGATTCTGGGATGTTTCTGAGCACCACTGGGAGAGGAGTATATAATTAGATATTAGTGAGATAAGTTATTTTTTTTTTAACCAAAAAGTTTGGGGATTTATAAAGACCATATAGTTTCAATACCAGTAGATCATGAAAAGTTACCTTTTGTGTTTGTTATACCTCAAAAGTAAATTTATGACAACATTGGGGTATGGTTTAATCATACTGGACTGTAATATTTCTTGTCAATTTTGGCTAAGTTTCATGAATTCCTAACTGTGAAAAGAAAGCATAAGAAATGTAAAGTTTAAAAAGTGCACAGTTAGAAGTTGTTTCTTTACCCTCCTTTCAAAATAACATATTTTGATATATTTATTTAATAGTATTTGCTGGAAACTACTGGATACCAAATACTATTTCCAGGCACTGGTGATAGAACAGGGGCTGGGGCAGGAAAAGTGCTTTGCATTCACAGCACCTTTATCTCTTTCTGAGCATAAAGACTATGTTTCAGACTCCCTTGCAGCTAGATTGGGAGGATGCGACTGAGTTCTAGCTGATGGGCTGTGGATGATGTAAATCCATTCTTCCACCTCCAGTCCTTTCTTTCACTGCCATGGAGCCCTTGGAGTCTATGTGTTCGAATCCTTAGGTACAAGATGGAGATGATCTTCCTCATACTGTGGCAGTGAAAAATAATTATTTAACATGTTAAACCATTGATATTTTGGTGTTTGTTTTTTTTGTTTTTGTTTTTGTTTTTTTTTGCTGTAGTATAGCCAAACATATTGTGGATAGTATAGGACCACTGTCACATTGATCTCCCATCTCTTTGTTTATTCTCAATTTCCAAAAAAAAATATTTCTACCTATTTAGGCCAGAAGTATTGTTTTTCCTTTGAGTCCCATGGTTGACTTCCTTATTTTACACACTTTTCCATGGTTTTAACAACCACCTGTAAGCTGATGCCTCCAGAAGATAGATTTATCTTCTTTTAAAAATTTCTGTTCTGAGCTCCAGACCTATATATCCAACTGCTACTGCTACTGCCTGTCTTTCCCCAGAGTTCCTCAGCCAAGTCTAATTCAGTAATTACAAATTTAACTCATTAGCCTTGCTCTCCAGTGAACCAGTTCTTGTCCTAGATTCCCTACATACCTCATATTTTGGTGATACCACATTCACTCCACCACTTAAGTCGGAAAGCTGGAAGTCATCTTAGATTCTGCCTTCTCCTTGACACTTCCAAATCCAATTGGCTCATAAATCTGATTGTTTTTATCTTTCAAGTATCCCTGGGAAAAGCAGCTTCTCTTCATGAACTAACTTAGTGGTTAAGACTAAGGTCTCTAGATTCAGAATTCTATGCCAAATCTGTCATTTACTATCAGTGGGACTCTGGACAAAACATAAACTTAAGTTCAACTTCCCAATCTTAAAACAGAGGTAATGACTTCTTTACTTTATAGAGCTATTGTGATGGAGAAATCAGAAGATGGATGTAACATGAATGTTCATAAAACATGGTGGGTGTATTTGGTAAATGGTAGCCATTATTAATATTATCATTATTATTATCCCCCACAATCTGCCTTAATTTATGTCCTTATCATCATTCACCCTGTACTCGGGCAATAGTCTTAAAATTAGTCTCCTTATGTCTAAGCTCAGTTCCTCCCTTTCACCTGCTAACTATCATGATCTCTGTAACACCTGATCACAACCCCACATTGAAAGGATAAAGTTTAAAGAGCTTTGCCATGGTTTTTCCAATTAAACTTCTCTGACTCTCTCTAGTTTTTAAAAATGATAGATCCACCCCCTTACATCTAGCTGTTGCATTTGCATGTTTCTGTCTTTGAGCTGATACTCTTATTTCTCTTGTCTATCCAGGCAACTCATTGTTTTCTCAAACTCGTGTACAAGTTTCACATCCTCTGAAAAGCTCTCCTGGTGACCTAAAGAGAAATTAGTTACTCTTTCTTCTCCATTTCCATATACTAAATATACTGATATTATTTTATATATTTTAGTATGTTGTTATTATCTGTTTACAACGTGTTTCCCTGATTAGAATTTAGGTTTCTTGTCCCTAGATTGAAATATATATTTGACTTTGTAATTCCAAGGCCTTTACTGTAATGAGGTTAATAACTGTATATTGAAATGAAATGAAGTTTCTCTAATATTCTAGGTGGAATAATCAGGGTTTTAATTATTTTATCTTACCACTATAATTTTGATTATCAAGTTAACACTTTGGGATATACTGGGAAGTATCAGTAGGTCATAGACCCAATCAACAAGGAGTTTACACTCTAATTCATTATTCAAAATACATACACATTCACACACACATGTATATACACACACAACCCTGCTTTCAGTGCATGTATTATGTTATTCAATCATTGAAAAAATCTTCTAATTTAAGTTCTATTATCCCTATTTTACCAAGTGGAAAATCAGTGTAGAGAAAACTTAAGTAATTTGCCCAGGTCTCATTATCAGTTAGTGGCAGGACTGGGTTTGAACCCACATAGTCTGACTACAGGGCCAGCAATCTTAATCACTATTCTACACTACCTTCTAAATATAAACTTTGAAGAGGTAAATTTTAATACAACATGATATAAGAGAAGTGCCAAGTTATGGTAAGGTGGTTGGTTGGTAGATCTCTAGTACAAGCTGTGATTTGATTTTGACCGCAACGTTTGGCTAATTAGAGATTCAAAAAATATTCAAGGTAGAAAAAAATAAAGAAACGGTATTCTTTTTTGCTCAATATCACACACACTAAAGCGCTTCATAAATATATGGAAAAGACTACTAAAGTGCATAGGAAATGACTTTTAGAAAAACTGGATCACACTAATGATTTCTTTTAATAATATTTGTTTTCCTTTAATACTCATATATTTTTACCTGATTATATAAAATTTCATTCAGAACCATTTCTAAAGGGAGATATTATGCATTTTAACCTTGTTTCATGTATGAAAACTGTACAATGAAATGTTTTAATTTAATTTATACACAGGTTTTTGTAACTTTTGGAATATTTGTGTTTTTTCCAATATCTGGTTATTATGGATCATACATTGAAGGTGAACTAATCACATCAGTGTATTTTAATACTTCCTGAACTGGATTCAAATTTTGCATGAGTTTAATATTCTAAAGTAACATTATGACTCTTAAAAAAACTGAAAAAATACTGATTTATTCATAGAATAAATGCAGTCAAATTTAACTTACCTTTAAACTCCTGAGAGCTTTAAATGAATATCTTCAAGTTAAGAATCAGGGCCAGCAAATCATTAAAAGGATGATACCCTTGTGTGGTGTATAACTTACTCTGTTTAAGAGAAATTGAGTTGGTGAAAGCTCAGGAATTGTTGAAAAAAGATGGTTGCTTGCTTTAGGGCTCTTTTGTTTACTCCTCTGAAAATGTCCCTTGAAATATAATTATCTCTGGAGGATAATTACAAGACATGGGAAATAAGTTAGTATCCTTCACGCTGATAAAAGTCAATGTTAGATCACATTAACTTAAACAAAACTACTCACTCTCATGTCCATTAAAGAGTTAAAACAATGCAATATTTTACCTAAGGATATGATGATGTGCCTTTATCATAAAAAATGAATATTAAACTAATAATAATCAATACATTATTCTTTTAGAAAGTGATACTTTGATATTCAGCAGATCTTTGACCTTAACAGGATAGATCTTATTAGCTCCTTTTTAAATAGGTGAAAGCTAAAATACTTTAATGCTAGGAAAGCTGTATTTGTAGGACTCTTCTGAGCATAGCCTTGGGAAGCTGAACAGAGGCATTTAGTACAGCTCTTCCACGAACCAGCTGAATGACCCTGAGCTGCTTACCTCATATTTATTTATTTATTTATTTATTTATTTTTTAAAAATAAATTTATTTATTTATTTATTTATTTTTGGCTGTGTTGGGTCTTCGTTTCTGTGCGAGGGCTTTCTCCAGTTGCGGCAAGCGGGGCCCACTCTTCATCGCGGTGCGCGGGCCTCTCACTATCGCGGCCTCTCTTGTGGCAGAGCACGGGCTCCAGACGCGCAGGCTCAGTAATTGTGGCTCACGGGCCTAGTTGCTCCGCAGCACGTGGGATCTTCCCAGACCAGGGCTCGAACCCGTGTCCCCTGCATTGGCAGACGGATTCTCAACCACTGCGCCACCAGGGAAGCCCCCTCATATTTATTTTTCATATGACCATTGGTAGTTTATCTCTGCAATAAAATAATTCAATTATGTGACTTTCAACTGTTGTTTTTTGCTCTTTTTTTTTGCTTGCTGTATACCTAGAAATGTGGCTATGTTCCTTTCCCACACTCTGTATCTTATAAATAATCTTAGGCTATATTACAATTATCGAATTTAATTGGCTAAAACTACATGGACTAGCATCACGCCATGGGCTATGAAGAAGCTTAATATTTACTGAATACTTACAGGCATTATAATTTCTGTACCATACATTTTCACTTGAACCTAATAATAATAGCTTTAAAATTCATATAACCATTAGAAATTTTCAGAGTTTAATGTAACCTGCCCAACTACACAAAACTTATGAATGGTGAAATCAGGCTTCAAGTCTTGGGAAGTAACACACTAATGGTGAAAGCATTTAGCATTGTTGCTGGAAAGGCCATTGTTAGAAAAATTTTAAATTTACCACCTATGTAGCTTTGGGCAACTGAACTTTTTTTTTTGAGCATAGAATTCTTCATTTTAGTTGATAGTATCCAATTCATAAAACCATTGTCATTGTGTCATTTTCATTGTTATAATCTCATAAATGAAATAATTAACATGTATAAAGATGCAGCATGCTGTCTGGCATGTAAAAATCACTCAGTATAAGCTTAAGTATTACCAAGATTATTATCACATTATTGCCACTGGTACCATCATAATCTCAAAGTCCATGCTCTTTATTAACATCAACACTGCCTCAAATCAGCAGAAAAATACATTCTCTTTAACCTAAAGTACAGTTCTCCATCCTTCAGTCAGTTCCACACAAAAAGAGATAATGGGTCTAAGTTTTTATATTTGATCTCTGCTTTACAATCAGTCTTGAGCAAGTCATTAACCCTATTAGTGCTTGGCGACTTTAGCCTTTGACTAGAGATAATCACACTTCATCTTATACAGATGTTCTAAGGTTAAATATATTCTATTCTTTGATATACTCAGTAATTAACTGTATATAGTCAGGAAGTACTGTATGCCATTTGCTACTAGGCGCTCTTACTGTCAGGGTCTTTTAATGTAGGTATTTTATGGTGAAGAGCTAATTATACTCTTCTCCATCGGGGTCCCTGGGGTCTGATAAAATCCAGAAAACAGCTTTCCAGTACCATAGCAACGGAAGAGATCAGTGAGATCATCATCTCAGTTCTTGAAAGCATAAAAAACTCCGCTTTATAATAGGCCTTACTTGTTTGTCAGCCTAAATGAAATATATTAGAAATAGGATAACAAATATGGATCTTCATTAAAAATGTAACTGTGTATGTGCGTGTGTGCATATGTGGGTTTCTTTTAACTTTATTTTATCTCTCTTTCTTTCTTTAATGATTTGGTTTTCCTGTCCCCCTAGTGCTGCATGATTTTACCTAAAGTTTTAAGTAGGAGATTGAGAAATAGACAATATCCTGCAGAGCTGGTTGTAACACAGGTTGAGCCAAAGTTTCCTATTTTGTAAAATCAAAAGTAGGCAAGGGAAGATTGGTGGAGAAATAAACATTTCAGCAGCATCTACTAGAGATTAAGCCAAGTTCTCAAAAGGACGATTCAAGTGTGATTTTGAGTAATTCATGTACATTTTCTTTGCCATAATGTCCTCATCTGTAAAATGGGAATTATTTTATGCCCCATCACATTGGATAGTTGTGAAAATTAAATGAGTAAAGTACTTAGAGCAATGCTTGATGCAGAGTAAAGATCAATAAAATATTAACAACAAAAAATACCTATAATAATAATTTAGCCTTACAGCAATTTTTGAGATGGATATTATTTATCTTTATCTTACAGAAAAAGAAGCAGGCTTAGAGAAGTTATGAACATTTCCTAAAATCAAACAAGTATGTAATGAAGTAAAAAATCACAACCAGTTTTATGGATTTTGGAGACCATTGTGTTCTTTTTGTTTTCAGTTAAATAATTTCTTTTTTTTTTTTTAACCTAATATGAAAATATTTAAGGTTTTGAATTTGCCACTGATCATTGCTTTGGCCAAATCCCAGATATTTTAATATTTCCAGTTCTTATTATTCACTACATAATTTATGCTGAATTATATGATGACTGCTGACTCAATAAATTATTTTAAATAGAATGAATTTTGTTTAGTTTTAATTTTCTAATCAATTGCATTTTACAATAATTTTTAATTAGACTCTATATGTTAATTTGCTGGTCTAGAGAATACAAACATCACAAATTCTACATTTTAGATTTGGTTGTGATTTTCTTGTGCCAATAAATGATCATTATGTTGCAAGTTGTATTACTTATTGATAGTATAAGCATAAATGTGTGTGTTTATATATACACAAACACAAATGAATTCAAGAACAATATATTTTTAAATCTTCAAAATCTTTTTTAAACATTTAATCAGTTGGATAGATTAATATTGTGTTAAGGTCACCCTCTGCACATATGTTTCCATCAGTTTTTCTCAAAAATTTAACATACACAGGTGAAAGGAACTATGTCAGGAATGACTGAGACATGACCTGAGGACTTCCATGTTTGCTACCCATGCAGAAATTCCACTGGAGATTCAAAAATAAAACGTCTGGATAGTTGTTGAGTTGCCAAAAGAAAAGAATAATGCTGAGAACTGGACTCTTTTGGACTAAAGAAAACATATCTCTTCCTAATAAAAGGTGAGATGCATTCCATAACGCAATCATGTGTACAGATTAAATTTACCCTCCAATCCAAATTCTTGGTAAACAACTTGTGTTAAGTCAGCATTAAATTCCTCCTTTCTCCTATAAAATTCCCTATTCATTTTCCTCTAGTGGGACATTATTCTGGGTTCCTCTGGAATCTGTGGTCCTCGAGTGAAGTTCTAATAGCCCAAATAAAATGCCTTTTTGCCTCTTTATACTTCATGGTCCTTTCAGTTGACACACAGCATGTGAGTTTCCTTTTTACTTTGAAAGTGTGTTATTTAAAGCATAAATTTTTATGTTTATTATGGAATATAATATTTATTATTATAGATACACCTTTCTATCACTTAATTCTTTTTGTTTTGAACTCTGTCTTGAGACAATAGTATTGTTAGGTTTTTGTGGGTTTTTTGTCTATATATGTTATCTTTTTTTCAACTAATCCTTTAAAAAATCCATATATATGTGTACATATGCATACACATATGTATATAAATATATTTATGTAGTTTTTATTCTTAGACAATATAGATGCACTTCTATTAACAGAGGTATTTCATTATTCTCCTTTAAAAGATGTTTCCTTCTTCCTTACCCTTCTGCAACTTCTATCAGTACTATAACTTTTATAGCATGAGTTTCTTTTGAAGATAGAATACAAGATACAGAGTCTTTCTTTGAGAAATAATGATATTTATATAGGTTAAAAACTTTGATAATATCTGCTAACTTGAGAAACCTAGAGTTAGGGATAGCCTTAAGTCCACATTTTCAAGGACAAAGTGATCCATGTTGGCCTGAATCAGACCCAAAGAGAATTAGCTGGACAATGGCAGATCCCTTATTGTCGAACCTTTTCCCAAAGAATAAATTTCTCTTCTCTAGGAAAGATTAATGTTATCTTCTTCCTCTCTAAGATCTACTTTCAGGATGTGGTGAGATTAGATGAGATAGGTACATTGTGAAGCTTAACAAAGAAGTCCTTCAATTCTTCATAGAAGTAGATGACTACCTGCTTTAACCCACTTGAGTATCTTAGATTGTAACATTTCAGATGTTGCCTGGCCACCAGTCCTCTGCTGCCTGGCCACAAGTCCTTGAAAGTACTGAAAAAGAGCAGGACCCCATGGTCCTTGTCCCCCATGTCCTCCATCTGCCTTTCATCTCTGGAAAAACTTTAACCAAAGAATAAAGTTTAATCAGAGAGGTGAAAAAATGAAGAAACAAAGGAAAACAGTCCAACAAGGCTAAATAATAATAGTTTAGTCATTAAGCATAGCCAAGGACCTTTAGTTATACCTCAAGGGCTATAGGTAATATTCTGAGCCACATCCTGTGAGCTGTTTTGCAGATACTGACGCCCCCACCAGGTGGAGGAAGATGACTACATGATGACCAAATTGAAGCCGTGACGTAAGCTGCTCCACTTCACACAATTCTGAGAACTTGCATCAGAGAAATGGGAACAAACCCGGGCACTAAAGATTAACTGTACTGAAAACAACCAAGATGACGCTGATCAGACCACTGCATTATTGATTTTGAGATGATTGTCAGAGCTGACCATGTTGTTCTGCTTCCTCCCTCCACTTATACAATCCTGAAACTCCCCTTTAAAAACTCCTGTCCCCTGAGCAGCAGTTGGGAGTTGGTTCTCAGCAGGAGTCCACCTTCTCACCTGGTTGCTGCCCTTTGAAATAAAGCAAACTTTCCTTTCCTACCAATACTTGTCTCTCGAGTTTTGGCTTTCGAGCAGGTAGCAGCTGGACCTCGGTTCGGTAACAGTATTCTGCAAAATTTTAAAGGCTTTTGAAAACTACTTCCTATCAACTTTTGAAATCACTTTCAAAAACTCTTTCATGGTTATTTGTATCAAGTTTCAGACCACTGAAAGTGACTACGAGTGACCAAGGAAGTCACTCGTAGATGCAATGAACAAAGTTATACATTTGCTAATGCTCAAAGGAGAACAAAGAATCAAAATGATGTTGAAGAGCATCTTCTTAATATGCTGGGCCATCATGAAATACTAAATGAGTCATGTGACCCAAAATGAATGTTTTTTTTTCAATTACATGAAAACCTCTTTTAGTATATACGTTGATAGTTAACAAATCTATATGCCATTAAAAATAAAAATACAATTTTGGAACATTTTCAGAACATTGGCTTATAAATTTAAAACATATTTTTTTTCCTGTATCTGAGGAAAATATTTAGATTAAAAAATAAATAAATAAAACAGTAATTGTGAAACATTTATCCATTGAAAAAATCTTGTATTGACCGGTCACAGGCATTAGGCTAAATAGATGAATCTGACTTACTAGAATTTTATTTAATTTAAAATATTTGGGTTTAAAATGTATTGAACCTTTTTTCATTTGTTGCTAAAACATAAGGTTAAATATTCTCATTACTACAATAGACGATGATATCATGCGACTCTTCTTTTATTAGAACTTTTTGTGCTGATGTGGGGTTTTTGGAATATTGTTTTGGTAATAAACTCAGGGAAAAGACTAAGGGATGTATAAGAGACCATACTGAAGTGGTTATCATTAAAATGACAACAGGAGGGTATATGTGAAAATAAAATAGCTCAAATCTTGTTTCAAAACCCTTTAGGAAGTAATGAATTTCCAGAAATTGGAAGAAAATATCATTATAGTAGTTCTCTGGTTTTATAATTAAAAAGATCATAGATGTATTGTAGTGAAAAATATGCCATGTAGCAAAAATTTTTTGAAAGAGAAAAAAAAGCAGTTACCAAAGGAAAATGCATTTATCTAGCATTTAAACAATACATGGTCTTTGGGAATTTTGAGCAGTACACAAAAACAGAGTTGTGAGAACTATTATCTTTGCCTAGATCTGATTTTCATATTCCCACACAGATTTTTTTAAGAACTCAACCTAGCAGCAGACCATGCATGAATATTCCTTTAGAACTAACTAGAAATATTGAGAAGGTGGAAGACTAATTGACTTTAAATTTTCTTGTAGCTTTACCAACCTAAAATTAGTAGAGCTGACTGCCTCAACACAATTTTAAATATGAAAAATAATCTTGTGAACTTATGATAGGAAATCTAAAGAATTCCCAAATATATCCCGTTTTGTGGCAAAACAGCCATACTAGAATTTTCCATTTCTCATTTTATAATTTTTCAATTGTTGAATTTAATAGTTTTATGGAAAATATAGGCTCTTTGAAGACAGATTTGATAAATCACTTACCTAGTGCCAGTTTAAAAAACTGAAGGTCCAGATTTTGTTTCTACTGCAATTGGTTAATGGAAGCTTTCACTCTATATGTTGTTTCAGTCAACTGAGATAATCCATCCTATGCATTAGGAAGGCAAAAAAAAGAAGTCTATAGAACTGTATGAAGTTGATGACTAAACTGTAAAAACGTCTGTTGTTATTTTAAGAATTAAAGGCTTACCAGAAGGCTTTTTTGTTGTCTCTTGTGGTGGTAAATAAAATGAAACAAAGAGCCCATGGAAATCTACTAAGTTTAGCAACTGTAATTAACTGCTCTCAGATGATTATGTGTAGTAAATGAAGGCCCTTTACTTTTGCTTTGACTTTTGCTTCTGATTTCAACAATAAAGGCCAAGTAAAATACAGATGCTCTTTCATGGCTTCAGGGCTTCTATTAAAAACCCTCACTTAAACGTGATTTATCCTTACCTCTAGAAGTACCAGCGTAAGTTCAACAAGCAAGAGCATGCTCCCTGCGTGGGATCAAAGGGAAAAGGAAATACAGCCAAGAAAATTTGGAGCATAGTGTGAATATTATATAATGCCTGTACCATCTAGAGGCAGGCCTCTATGTCACCTTTCTTAGTCACCTAGTAATAGTGGTGACTGTGGTAAAAACACCTGATTCAAAATAGAAAAAAACTTGTTTGAAATTCTTGTCATTTTCCATATGACCAAAATATTTTCTATTACTTGGTTCCTTTTTGTCTCTAGATGCTGAAATCATGATACTGACAAAGGACAAAGTTTTTAAAATCTGTGAGTTTTTAGATCTGTACAATAATGGAATTTGAAGCTGAAACCTCTCATTCAACAAAATATGAAGATGTAAATATTTTTTATTATCTTCTGTGAACATCCTATACAAATATTTTATTTGAATCCCTTGGGGAAAATCTAGAATAAGATTTTTTCTGTCCTGTGATTCAGGGAAGAAAACAAGAAACAACTTGAATGTCAAGCTGCTACAGAGTTACAGAAAGGCAGAACAACTAGAGGCAATTAGATGCTTTTACAGTTTAGTCTGAAAAGCAAGGGAAAAGCATTCCTAGTTTGCCTCTCTACATGCCTTGTAACCAGAAAATGATCCTCAGGTTCTCAGCATGTCCCATGTCTGCCCCATTTCTCTCCTTGCAGGAGACTGGGGATTTATAGTCTAGAAAAATTGCAATGTAGGGATTCAGGCATTAGGATAACTAGATATAGCCAAGGAAAATGTGTCATAATGAAAACAAGTGAATTGTGGTAATATTACCGAACATGAGGGAAAACTAATATTTAGTTTGTCCCTTATTTTCTTTCCCATTTAGAAACAACCAGCTCTAGGACAAAATTACTCTCTTTTTCTCTTAACAAAAATATTTCCACTTTTTAGACTGTATTTTTGCAGACAACATATATCTTACATTTTTCATATATTGAAATATATATTGAGGGAATAAGGATGGTGAAGTCAAGTTGATTAATTCCTGACTCCTTCCCATGAGGTCAAATTAAGTGAGCTGCATACTTCAATCAAATTAACTGGAAAAGTCTTACTAAGGAGGAAGGCAAACTTATGAACAGATCTTAAAACCTCTAAAAATATGTATATTTTCACAGCATAATTTCTTTCTTTAATGTGATACAAGATGTCCATTTAACAAATGCAAACATCTTTTTTTTTTTTAATTGAAGTATATAGTTGATTTACAATACTGTGTTTGTTTCAGGTGTACAGCAAAGTGATTGATTTAGTTATATACACATATGTATTTTTTGAGATTATTTTCCATTATAGGTTATTATAAGGTATTGAATATAGTTCCCTGTGCTATACAGTAAATCCTTGTTGTTTATCTATTTTATGTATAATAATTTGTATCTGTTAATCTCATACTGAAACCACACTCCTTCTCAGGTGGGACTTGAAACCAACCAAAACTCAGATTGGGACTTGAACCTATGATCACTGAATTAGGAGAGGACTCAAACTCATTGTTTTTTAATTGAAACTGCTCATCTGGTGTCAGGACTTGTTGATCCAGCTCAGGTTCTTTTGTTTCAGCACAGAAAGAATCCAGCAGAGGCAAAGTGGCAGGCAAAGAGTGAGTTTATTAGCATTCAGGACACATGTGAGAAAAACTAGCCTGCAGGCGAGAAGGCTCTGCCCCTAGGTCTGAGAGGACTTTATTTTTATAAACAAAAGAAAAGTGGGGAGGGGGAGAAGACCACCTCCTTCCTTATTCTTGGGCAGACATCAAGGCTTACATCAGTAGCTCCTCCTTTGACCTTATAAGGTTTAATCAAGACTGTCATGGTGTTATTTAAATCATACGCATATTAACCGAAGGGTGGTAACATATACTGATATACAGTAATTCAGGTTTCAGTACAATGTCCCCTTTCACCTAGTTTTTTGTTTTTTTTTTGTTTTCCCCTTTCACCTATATTCCTGTCTTGGCTACATACAGAAATGCTACTCTTCAAGGACTATTAACTCCCTGACTTAACCATGTAAGAAGATTCAGACCCCTTACCTATTGTTTATCAGGATTTGTGGTTTGAGTCTGTCTGGTGCTTGGTTGCACCTGGTCTTCCTGCAAGGTAATGTAAATTGTTTCTAGGTTACTGGATTCTTTTCTTGAGTGGTCATTAAATTATAAGTCTCCCAAACCCCCTTAAAATTCTCTTTCTGTCTTTAATCTGTTAGTGTGATTTCTAAACTATTTAATTATCCTACTCTATTCTTATCAATGCTCTTAATTTATCCCTCTTCCCCCTCCCTGTCCCCTTTGGTAACCATAAGTTTGTTTTCTATGTCTGTGAGTCTATTTCTGTTTTGTATATAGATTCATTTGTACTATCTTTTAGGTTCCACATATAAGTGATGTCATATAATATTTGTCTTCTCTATCTAACTTACTTCAGTAAATATAATATTCTCTGGGTCCATCCATGTTGCTGCAAATGGCAATATTTCATTCTTCTTTATGGCTGAGTAATATTCCGTTGTATACATACCAAATCTTCTTAAGCCAATCATCTGTTGATGGGCACTTGGATTGTTTCCATGTCTTGGTTATTGAAAATAGTGCTGCTATGAACATTGGGATGCATGTATCTTTTTGAAGTAGAGTTTTTGTATTTTCTGTATATATACCCAGGAATTGGATTGCTGGATCATATGGTAGCTCTATTTTTAGTTTTTTTTAAAGAATTTCCATACCATTTTCCATAGTGTCTGCACCAATTTACATTCCCACCAACAGTGTAGGAGTGAACTCATCTGAACATACTAATTACTAGTAGTGAAGTTGAATTTGTAATAAAAAAATTATAAATATATACACACAAGACAACAAAGTCCCCAAAACATATGAAGCATACCCCTGCAGGGTCCTTCTCCATTTTAGTAAGACTTTTCCAGTTAATTTGATTGAAGTATGCAGCTCACTTAATTTGACCTCATGGGAAGGAGTCAGGAATTAATCAACTTGACTTCACCATCCTTATTCCCTCAGATCTCTGGGCAAATAGAAACCAGAGGGCCCAGAATCCTGCTGATGTAATCCATATGCATCAGCCTCCAGGGCACAGAACAGGATGGAAAAAAGTGGAGAATGAATCTGGAGGGGTAAACTAAAGATATACGGCATGGCAAACTTGTCCCATTTTTCAGAGGGAAAACCCTAACAAAACCCTAATTATTATTTTCCTAAAAAGCATTGTCAATATGATTGGTGAAAAAATGTGTTAAATATTTTTCTGTAGGGATACATTTTGTAACTAAATATTCTCTTTAGGAATAAATCTTATAAGTTTGCAGAACATGTGTGTGTGTGTGTGTGTGTGTAGAAATCAAGATTGAAATAAGTGGAAATATATACTTAATCTAAAGATGAATTATTCATAGCATAAGACTGTGAGTTTTTGAGAGGGAGTATCATATCAGTGGATTTTACCAACATTATCCTGGATTTGATAAGACTGAACCTAAGGGTAAGATTATCTCAAAGCATAGATCTCTAGTTGCTCATCACTAGATTTGATTTCAAATCACTAGATTTGGCATAATGTACTATGGATGATTTTTTTTTTTACACTGGAAATATTCCCACAGAGATGATCATCTCATGGCAAGTTGACTAACATGACCTTAGCCCAGCTAATACCTCCCTTGTTTAATTTGCTCTCTCTTTTTTTTAAAAATTGAAGTATAGTTGACTTACAATATTATATTAGTTTTAGTTGTACAACATAGTGATTCAATATTTTTATAGATTATACTCCATTTAAAGTTTTTACAAAACAATGGCTATATCTCCCAGTACTGTGCAATGTGATATAGAGAACAAACTAGTGGTTACCAGTGGGGATAGGGAAGAGGGGAAGGGCAAGATAGAGGTATGGTTTTAAGAGATACAAACTAGTATGTATAAAATAGATAAGCAACAAGGATGATCTTTAAGGTGTGGATCAATTTGATGTTTTCACTGTGGCCCAAGAGTCACAAATGATTCTTACACTTTGGGCCAAATATTGGGAGACTCAGAGGCCTTAATGTGAGTACTGTGTGATAAATTCAGCATTTTCTTAACAAGAAAATTAATAACTGAGTTTTAGGGATGGCAGGGGGTTATGAATGAAACTAGAAAGTGCTTGAACTCTTGATAATGCAATTCTTCCTGTAGAATATCAAATAGATAGCAACAGTTCTGATTATGAAGGCTATAAAAAGGTAAGAGAAGATCATGGAAGTTGATGTTAATCTTGGCAAATATTCACTGTCTTCCACTTTGCTGGGAAAGGAGTATATACTTTCCTGCCCAATAACTTTGGACTTGGCCATGATATCTTTGGCCAATTCAATGTGAGCAGAAGTGAGAACACACCAATGATGCTTTAAGAGACTTTACATTTTACAATGGATCTCTTGTTCTTTACTGTGTCTAACTTGAGAATGAACATGTACCCCAAGGGGGCTGCTTCTTCAGCTTGGGTCCCAGAATGAAAAACATGTATCAGAGTCTCAGCCTGTCTAAAACCTGGAAATGCATGGCAGTATAAAGGTAACATGAACTTAGACTAGCCCTCTGTTATTGTAGGTAATGAGAGATTTCAGATTGTTTGGTTTCTTTAGTAAAGCTGGCTAACATAATTGCTTCTCACAGACCTTCCCTAAAATAGTTACTAAGTTGGAGACTGGTTTAAAATTTTTCCTGTGAGTAGTTGTTCTAAAATATGTACAATAAATCTTTTCCTTTATAGACAACTTTGGTCTTAATATTTAGAGATTTGGACAAAAGTACTATATAATTCAGTTAAAATTAATGTTCGATGGTTTCAAGAGTTGATATAAATGAGAAAAATGACATTTTCATTGGTATAAGTAAGGAATTTATTTTTTAAACTCTTTTTAATAACAGAGATGTACATATGTACCTGGGTAGACATTCATTCATTCATTCATCTAATATTCATGAATATATACTGTACACAAGTCACCGTACACAAGGCTTTGTATTGATCAGTGAATAAAACATAGTCCCTGCCTTCATGGAGTTTAACTGTATTTAGATTGGAGAGAGACAAAATGAATGTTATCTTTGATTATTGATCAAGCTGGAGTCTGATAGGTTTTGTGCATCTTAATGTCACCATTTCTCTCTTTGTAATTGATTAGCATTGTCTGGAGAGGTACACTTAGTATCTGCGACATCGATTCGTTATATATTATAGTGTAACAAATTACATACACTAAAATGTAGTAGCGTAAAGCAACAAACATTTATTATCTTATGCAGTTTCTAAGGATTAGGAATATGGGAATGACTTAGCAAGGTAGTTCTGGCTCTGGGTCTCTCACAAGGTTATAGTCAAATTGTTGGTTGGGGTTCCAGTCATCCAATGGCTTGACTAGGATTGGAGAATTCAATTTTAAGTTCTTTGACTTGCATGGCTGTTGACAGGAAGGCTTAGTTCCATTCCAGTTATTGACAAATGACCTAATTTCTTTGTCATGAAGGAATGTCCACAAGGTTGCTGAGTATACTCATGACATGGAAGTTTTCTTTCTTCCTTTGCAATCTGTGTGCTATTTATTTATTTATTTATTTATTTATTTTTGCCTTATTACAGTGGCCAGAGCTTCTACTACCAGGTTTAATAAGAATGATGAGAACAGGTATTCTTGCCTTGTTCCTGATTTTAAGATGAAAGGATTCAGTCTTTTCACAATTGAGTATGATATTAGGTGTAGGCTTTTTACAGATAGTCTGTGTCAAGTTGATATAGTTTTCCTTTATTCTCAAATTGCTGAGAGTTTTATAAATGAATTCTATCAAATGATTTTCCTACATCAATTCATGTGGTCATATGATAACTCTTCTTTAGCTTATTAATATGATGATCTATATAGGTTGATTTTCAAATGTTGAAAACTCCTCACATATTTAATATGAATTTCAATTGGTCATATTGTGTGTTTTTTTTAATATATATATTGCTAGATTCAGTTCACTAATACTTTTGTTGAGGATTTTTGTGTTTAAGTTCATTATGGATATTGACCTATGGTTTTCTTTTTTGTACTATGTTTGTCTGGTTTTAGTATCAGGATAATATTGGTTTTATGAGTTGGAAAGCATTCTTTTCTTTTTTATATCCTAGAAGAGATTGTGTAAAATTGGTCTTAACTCTTCTTTAAATGTTTGGTAAAATTCTGCACTGAAGTGAGCTAGGAATGGATATTTCCTTTTCAAGGGTATTTTAATTAAAAATTCAATTTTTAATAGTTACAGGACTATTCAGGTTATATATTTCATCTGGTCTGAGTTTTGATAGCTTGTAGTTTTTAAGTAATTGGTTCATCTTTTTCTAAGTTGTCAAATTTATGTGCATAAAACTGTTTATACTATTTTCTTATTATCCTTTTATTGGCTATGTAATCTATGGTAACATCTCTTCTTTCCATTCCTGATATTGATGATTTACATCTTGTATCCTTTCATCTTTGCCACTCTTGCTAGAGGATTGTCAATTTTATTGACTTTTTTTTAAGAACTAGTTTTTAGTTTATTAATTTTCTCTATTGTTTTTTTCTGTATTCAATTTCACTTATTTATGATTTAAATTTTTATCATTTCTTTCCTTCTGCTCCTTTGGGGCTTATTTTACTTTGGTGAAATAATGAAAATACTGTTCCAGAAATCTAGAAGAAACAAAAATCTAGAGAATCGAACCCTGCTAATCCCATAAGGACTTCTGATTTCCTGAAAGGTAGCTGAGAAGCTGAACATAGGTTTTGAGAGGCCTGTGGGTTTAGGAAGATAAAAGCTGGATTCTAGGCCCCAGAAAAAGATGCGGGAGAGGCCTTGTATAACCACTGTGTTTTTAATTGAATCCTGAAGACCACATAAGTTCAAATTCATATTTCTTTTCTTCATATTTCTTTTCCTTGAAAATGGTAACATTACTAAGGGCTAAAGCGTTACTGGGGTCTAGCAGGCAACAGCATGCATGGGTGAGGAAAAAGTGGCAGCGAATCTAGGGGTCAAGTAGGTGGCAGGCAAGAGCAGATAGTAGCATGATCATGAGATTGGTTATCTATGGGGAAAGAGGGGTGTGATTAAGCAAAAGAATAAGTACATTAAAGATAATGGGAAATAATTTAGAAATTTAGAAAATGAAAAGATTGTATAATATTATTGAAGTTATAGGTGTAGATGTAAACTTGTATTTTTCATAGTACATATACTTCGATTCAAATTACATATATAGAGAGAGAGATTTATCTATTTATCTATTCATTTACCCCTATGTATCTATATGTCTATCTATCTATAGAGAAAGATATTGAGAAACGAAGAGTGACATAGCTGTGCACTAAGGTGACTCAGAAGCAATGACAGTCTAGAAACAATGAGCACACAAAATACTCAGATCTTGATTTCTAGATGGTACCTTCCACTAAATTAACTCAAGTTCCTTGGAAAAAATAGCTTGTTTCAAGGTCGATGCAAGGAAAATACATAAGTCAGAAAATAAGTTCTCAAAAGATGATAAGGGAATGTCAAGAAGGCACAGAGCCAGTTTAAAGGGACTCCCACTGGCCAGAACTGAGATAATTTGAGTATCAAATACATTTTGATATGACATATAATAGCTTTTGAATTAAATGGGAAGTCATGAGTTCATATTGATATGAATAAATAAATGAGGGGAAAGAAAAATTCCTTTCTTATAATATAATGTCATGCAATAAATTAAGAATGATAGAAATAGAAACTATTGACAGAATTTGCAATCAATTTAGTGGTGAAAGATTTAGGCTAAATAATCGATGGATGCCAAATGCAAGGGAGTGAATTATAGTCTCAGATTATCTCCCCACAAAATACTAATCAATCACAAAGATAGAAAAGTGACATTATGGTAGATAAAAAGGGCAGACGCCAATCTAACCAAATGATCAAGTTTGACAACACCAGTGTGGAACAGGCTGGTATTGCATGCCCTCTGATGTGATGTGCTGAGAGAGCCACAATTTTTCTGTATGTCCTGAGAGTTGAGATGGGCAAGATTGGAAGATATTGTGCAAAATTAAAAGTCTATATTCTAAAACTGCAAAGGTCACGAAACACAAAAAATACTGAGCAGCTGTTGAGACTGAAGGAAATCTGAAATATGACAATAAAATGCAACATGTTATCTCAGATTGGATCTGGGACCAGAAGGAAAAAACAAAAAGCCTTTGATGAAGCAGTTGGGATGGATGTGATTGTAATATATGGATTGGACGGTAGTACTGTGTCAATATTGATTTCCTGATTTGGATAGTGGTGATTATACAGGAAAGTGCCTTATTTGGGGGAAATAGACACTGGCATATTTAAGGGTGATTATGTCTTTATCTCAGATGGTTCAGAAAAAGAATAATGATAATGAATGAGTCTGAATGTGTGTATAGGTATATTCATGTGTGTATGCATGTAACAGCTGTTCCCTCCAGAGACTGAGATTCTAATTCCCACCTCAACCCAAACAAAATCTTAAAAGTTTTCAAGACTCTTCAATTTTTGTATAATGCATAGCAATGTTACACTAAAAAATAGCTTTTATTCTGAAAATCATAATTATTAAATAGGGGGCTGAGAAATTCCTAGCTTTTCCCCCAAAGAGTAAGAAAACATATATCAGTTTCTCCCTAGATTTGATCTTTGAGTTTAGGAAGTAAAGACATTCTATTCTACTAAACACCCATAGTGAATTTTTTGAGATCTTGTGTGTCTTCTGATTTAGAGAAAGGAAGCATTGACTGTTAAAAGAAACATGCTATAGAAAAAAATGATCAAGAGAATAGAGAAAAATAGGAGACATAAGCCAAAACAACATTGTTTAAATAAAAAAATAATAATTCTTCTTTTACTTTTGTTTGTATTTTATTTTAGTGGCATATATCACATTCTTTAAAACTTTACAGAGCTTAATTTTATTATATTGTGTATAGGACAGAAATAATACTAAAGCATAACTATTTCAAATTAGCTAAAGACATTCAAGCATAAATAACACTCATTGGGATTATTTATAAACGTCTGGAAATCAGTTCTGTTATGCCCCAAATTTACATTAAACTAAGGTAAATTCCAAATTAAGCCATTTTGCAGAAAGTGAAAGAAAATATCAGGAAGGAAATAACAGATCTATTTATACCCTCATATTTATTTATTCTTTAGTTCTTTCTGTCAAGGTTTTCAGTTTCCATGTAAATATATATATTTATGCATATATGTATATAAATGAATATGTATATACTAAATGTACTAATAAATGGAAAAAAGTAACAACAAAATTAAAGAATTTGGAATGTTTGGTTATTTTTGATGAGGCTTTAACAACTTCAATAATTTGTGTGTTCCTACATCATTCTCATAGGTTATAGATTTGTGTAATAATTTGTAATAAAGAAAGAAAAGGAAAAAAAAATTAAAAGATAACAGCAGGGAAAAAATCTTTCTTGCTTTTTTATACGAAGATCTCAATAATCATGTGAACCTGATCATGATCTTTCACATGACTCATTCTTTACTAGTCTAAAATAAAAGAGGTAAGGAATGATGAGAACACTTTAATCTCAGATGTGTCAAGAAAACCCTTCCTAGATCTCGGTTCGTAACTTCAGTGTAGACCCCTTCATTTGCTGCTCATAGTGTGTGTCAAATTTCTCATTTAGGGCTACTGTAAAGTAATTCTTCCAGTCTCCTGCAATCCCTGTAACAAAAGAGAAAAAAACAGTAAATATTATGTCTTCCAGCCAGAATAATGAAATTTTCTAATATTCATCACTTTCATTAACACCTAATCAAATTTTATTCTTGTAATCCTTAATTATAGAAATAAAATATATACCATAAATACTATATATTTGAGAGTGCAAACAAGGATTTGTCCTGATTGTTAAAACAAAACAAAACAAAACAAAACAGACAAAAAAAATAGCAAATTTATTTCTCTGACCTTCCCCTGTTATGCTATCAATACTTCACTTAATTTTTCTTCTCCAATTTCCTCTGAAATGTTGGGGCTCCTGAGATCCATGTTTTACCTACTCCCAAGATATTAAATATCATCTTCATGCTGATAATATTAAAATCCAGACCTACGTCTTCATATCCAAGTGCCTACCTAATGTGACCACTTTCATTCCATACGAGCAGCTCAAATTCACCCAGTTTAAAAATAAATTCATTTCCTTCCCTACAAAATTGCATTTTTTTGGTGACCTTTTCCATAACCTGGTTAATGGCAACAGCAGGTAGCCACTGCATAAACTTGGCAGTTATCCTTCAACCACAATATCTAATTCTTTATTTATATTCATACTTTCTTCATAGCCATTGCCTTCTCTCCATTTCTGCTGCCACCGACAGAGAAGCTCCTCAACGTTTCCCACCTGTGTGTTACAATAGCCTAGCAGGCTCTTCTCTTTTGCTTTTCATCACATCCAACCCTCCCCTGACAGAAGGAAGTCACCTTGTATTTTAAATTAATCAATTGTTCAATTGCCCTGTTAGCTCAAGGAGATCTAAACTTTCCCAATGAAAAGACCCAAAAAGCAGAAGATAGAAAATGTGTGTCTTGAGAATCATGTGGGGTCTGAGGGTATAACAGTACAAAGCCCTTTACAAACATGGCCATTATTTTAAGTTTGTTGTTTTATCTTAAAAATATATGAGGACATTATGGGAAAGGAAACTGAGATAATCTGAGGATTCAATAACTTAAATTTACTCTGCATGTTAACTCTCTTTCATGTGTGCCCTATTTTCACCCAGTGGCAGGTTTGTTATTCCAATTGTTTAAAAAATCCCTGACCCTCTCAATGACAATTTGGTTCCAAAAGCAAGATTTTCTCTGTTCTGTTTCTGCTTCACGTACCAGTAAGACTGGATGTCCCAATACTCTGCATATCCTACATGCCTTTGGATTTATAAACTGACTATATCTCATCAAGACCACCATGCCTCCTCCCAATAGATGTCACCTCATTGTATCTTGATATTTTTGCTAAGCCAAGCTGTATTTGCCACTAAGTGTTTTGAAACTTAGTCTTTTTTAAAACAGCTTTATTGAGGTATAATTAATATACAGAGAACTGTACATATTTAATGTACACAATTTGATAAGTTTGGATATTTGCCATTTAGTCTTGAAAAACGCCTTCCACTTGGTTAAGGAAAAGCTGACTAATTGTTCTAAGCTTGTTTCCTCATCTCAAAATCAGATTAAATAGAAGTTTCTCTTAACTTCTGCATTAGAATTTTTTTTTTAAAATTAGAATTTACAATTTATATGATGTGTGTGATGCAGCACCAAGGCACAAAGACTTAATAAGTAATAGCTAGTAGAGTGTGGTATTAGTGCTGGTACTGAGGCTGGGGTGGCCGCTGGTCATTCTTTTTTTTTTTTTTTTAAAGTTTTATTTTCTCATATCAAAACAGATTTTCAAGAGAATTTTTTTTTTTTTAAAGAAATTCACGTTCTTTTATTTATTTATTTATGACTGTTGAGTCTTCGTTTATGTGCGAGGGCTTTCTCTAGTTGCGGCAAGTGGGGACCACTCTTCATCGCGGTGCGCGGGCCTCTCACCATCGCGGCCTCTCTTGTTGCGGAGCACAGGCTCCAGACGCGCAGGCTCAGTAATTGTGGCTCACGGGCCCAGTTGCTCCGTGGCATGTGGGATCTTCCCAGACCAGGGCTCGAACCCGTGTCCCCTGCATTGGCAGGCAGATTCTCAACCACTGCGCCACCAGGGACGCCCCGCTGGTCACTCTTAATATAATTTGCTGCATATACCAAGTAATCAACAAGTAATAGTAATTTATTAGTAGTATTAGTAGTAGTACTAATATTTTATGCTTCTGCAGAACTGGTCACTCAAATGTGAAACAGCTCTGAAGAAAACAAGCAGGGTCCACAGGCATGAATAGACCTTAATAGATGTTTGCCTATAACTATTTCAACTTATGACTTCCTACAGCAATGGAGGTAAATAACATGACTATCTCACCCTTTCTCATGAAGGGAGATACTTTTTGGTTCATGACTTCATCCGGTAGCATTGTGTAATTGGTAGATGGATTGTTCTTCATCTCCTGGAATGAAGTGTGTTTTATAATCTTGTCCACAAGCTCATCTGATGCCTTCCTTCCCAGAAATTCTATCAATTTCATCACCTCTTTTCTGATATTCTAAGAAGAAAAAAATATTTTGAAGACTCAGTTACTAAAATTGAATACATTACTTTGTGGATAAAAAAGGACACAGAAGAAAACTTTTCTTCCCTCCTCTTCCCCCCACTGATATTGGAATTAGGCTTCTAGAGCAAAAACATTTCTTGGGGAAGTGGTATTTTTTAACTTCTCTAAGCATAATTTTCCTCATTCATATAATGGACATAAAAGAAACTTCAAAGATTTTTAGAACACTAAATGAGATGGTGTTTATAAAATATTTATTTTCATCCTTTATGCATAGTACATGCTCAATAAATACTATCTGTGAATATAATATACACTCTTAAAGACTACAGTCCCCTTTGACAGATCAAGTTTTGGGTTGAAAATATGCAGACAGCTTTCATTTTTCTTTTAATTTATTGGTGTAACTAGTGAGAAGCGAAGGAACCAGAAAGATTAAGAAAGGGTGTAAAAAGTCAAATACTCAACATGGAACAATATCAGATTTTTATGAACTATAGCTACAAACATCCCCATCTCTAGTCACTTCTATAGCATACCCTATTATTCAGCTTAATCTTTCAATGCAACGATTCTCAAAACCAACTATAATGCTTATTCTGGTATGTAGTTCCCTTTACACAGAATGCAGTTCTCTAATTCCCTGTCCTACAAATTACAGCTTGCCTGTCAAACTTCAGCTTAAGTATCACCTTCTTTGGGATGATTTCCTCGACTATTCCAATTTGAGTTAGATAACTCTATTTTTGCTCCCATAAATCCCTATATAAATCCATTGTACCATATATGTATTCTCACATGTTTTTTATTTACTTGTTTTCTACAAAAAAAGGTAGTATCTCTACATAGCAAGGTTACTGTCTTTTTCTCTTTCTACTTGATATGTTGTAGAAACAAGAGTAAACATTTATTCTTCTGTTCCTCATTCACTCAAATAGAGAAGAAACCTAAACATGGCCATTATTGACCAAAATAGAGAGTAAATGGACATGAACAATTTGAAAGGGTGAAATGGTTGGATTAACTAATAAATTTTTTTTGTGTGCCTTTTAAATTTACTGTCTTCAATATTCTAGTTACAGAACACAAATTTAAGTAATAAAATAAACTACAGATCATGGCTGCTTCTCATTCCAATTTGTTCTGTGTTAAATTCTGTAAAGAAATAATAATTCAGTTTCTAAAATAATACTTATGATTTTATTTCAAATTTGTCCTCATCAAAGTAAATCCAGAATTACTGCCACATGAATCTTAATAATTGTGCAAAGATGTGGACAAGACATGGATATCAACTGCTTTCTTGGTACTAATAAAGAATGAGAGAAGATATTTCTTACCCCTTAATAAAAAGACCCAGTATTTTGTCTTTCATTTTAAAATTATTTGATATGTGCACATATGTGCTTTAAAGAATAAAAATCAATATAGCACCCTTACCTACTACCCAATGTATGCAATAAAACGTTCATAATTGATTGAGTTTTTCCATTTGCAAGTTTCCAACTTCATTCTTTTCATTCTCCATTCCAATTTCCACAAACAACAACAAACTTGCTATCCTGAAATTGATCTAATCAATCCTGGGCTTTACTCTGTAGATTTGAAACTCATGTATGTATCCCTAGACAACATATGGTTTGGTTTTACCCAATTGATGTGCACATTTGAAGTGTATTCCTTTTCATTGCGATATAATATTTAATTGTAGAATAATAGTATATATCATGTATTGATTCCTGAATATATGTATATTTGGGTTGTTTCCAATTTTTATGGTCATGGGGAATGCTGCTATGAAGGTTGCTGTATATATAAACTACTACACACAAGTCAGTGTTTCTCAAGAGCATATATCTACTAGTGGAATTTCTGAGTCTTAAATTATGTGCATGTTTGCCCTCCCTAGGTAACATGTTGTTTCCATAGTGTTTGTATATTTTTATACTCTTATCAGAAATGTGTTACTTCTCACTAATCCACATCCTGACTGGTATTTATTATTGTCAGACTTTTTAATTGTTGTCAGTCTGGTGGATGTGAAAGGGCATCCTAGTAATTTTTATTTTGAATTACCCTGATTATTAACAAAGCTGGAAAAAAAACACCAGATTATGAAGAAATTGTGATGTCCTCACTCTTTTTCATATTGTTGTTCCAGCATTCTCTTTACTCTCTTCTTCTGGAAGTTTGAGTTGATATATGTGGGACCTTATTACTCTATCTTATATATTCATTACCTCTTCTGAAGTATTCTGTTTATCTCACTGTGGTACATCCTGTGGACTTTCCTCAGCATCATCTTCTTCATTACTAATTCACTATTTAGCTATGTCTTATCTTTTATTTAAACTATCTTTTAATTTTCTAATTTTAATTTTTAAAAATTATTTTAGAAATTCTATTTTGCTGGGGTTTTTTCCAAATCTGCTTTGTCAATTTTAGTAATCTCTTGTTTCTTTGTAAAATTTTTAATTTCTTCTTTTGTTTCTTTAAACATGTTCAGCATAGTTATTTTATGGTCCTTGTCTGATAATTCCTACATCTATGGATTTGGAGACCAGTTAACTCTTCTTGCCCATTGTGATTCCTTGTGTGCATATGTGTGTATGTGTTGTTGTTGTTTTGTTTTATGAACTCAAATTCCTTCAACTTTTGTCTTTGGTAATTTTTTGAGACTTGGGTTTATATGTATTCATTTACAGAAGGCTTTTATTTACTAGCTTCAAATCTGTGCTAAAGTATCTGGATTATTTTAACTTTTGGAG
Source organism: Eschrichtius robustus (assembly GCF_028021215.1). Classification (NCBI taxonomy): domain Eukaryota; kingdom Metazoa; phylum Chordata; class Mammalia; order Artiodactyla; family Eschrichtiidae; genus Eschrichtius; species Eschrichtius robustus. The sequence continues at coordinate 64,956,974 of NC_090827.1, read as the reverse complement.
TTGGCTGCATCGTTTATTTAAAGGCAGAATTTTGTATTTACCATGTTGTCAAATTCTAACATTTTGAGAATTACTAAGTTGCCATATGTTTTGAGTTTCTCACCTCCTTCATGTCTTCATAGAAAAGAAATAGCACTTGTGGATTCTCTCTCTTTTCCCACCAAGATTTTGTGTGTTCATACCAGGAACCATAAGGAACTAAAATTAGAGACAAAAACAACGTGAGGAGATAGCATCATCTTTATATAACTTGAAAATGAGTCTTCAGACAAAGAAATATAAATAAATGGTCATGGAATGAAAACTAGAGATCAGCTGCACATCTGAAGCAGATTTCTCTGCAGCAAAAGCAGCACAGTATGTTGAATAAACTATGTACAGAAACATATTCTCAACTTTCATTATTATGATACGGTTTATGACTCAGGGGAAAAGTGAAGGAAGACCCCATCCATTTGATTCAGAGCTTATGAGAGCATTTTTGAAAATGGGGTGTGTGTGTGTGTGTGTGTGTGTGTGTGTGAAATCAGGTTATTAGTGAAAGGAGTTGAGTAGTGGAATTATCAACATTATTATGATCAGAATTCAGTCCAGGTCTCAAATATACCATTTAATAACTAGCTTTGGTAACTGAAGCTAGCAGCTATATAATTTTGTTACACTACTCGCAGTTTAAATGGTAAGAGGTGTCCTCTTAGGGACCCTTAGTATCATTCTCACGCTAAAAAATTAGAAGATTTTGGAGATGATGTGGTGTGACCAAATACGGTTTCTTCCTTTCTCTTCCCTCATCTTCTCTCACATATATCCAAGTGTTTTACCCAGTAAAAAGCTGACATGATAATATAATGATGTGTGAGTCAAAGTACTCTGCTTTGCATTAAATCGTTACATACCTCTTCTGTTCTTTGACTCTACCGACAATTTATTTATTTATTTATTTATTTATTTATTTATTTATTTATTTACTATAGTTGGCTTACAATATTATAGTGGTTGTACAACATAGTGATTCAATATTTTAATAGATTACACACTGTAAAGTTATAATAAAATATTGACTATATTCCCTATGTTGCCCATTACTTCCCTGTGACTTATTTATTTTATAACTAGCAGCTTGTATCTCATAATCCCCTTCATCTATTTTGCCCTTCCCCATCCCCCTCCCCTGTGGTAAACACTAGTTTGTTTTCTGTATATGGGGGTAGGTCTGTTTCTGTTTTGTTACATTTTTTTCTTTACAGAAAAAGTCATATAATGATTTTTATAGTGATCTTATTCGTTCATTTTGCAGAGGTACATTATCTTTCTCTGCCTTATAACACCTGTTTGATGATCTTGAGGCATGTATTTTATTCATGATGCTTTAGCATAAAATTTTCCAAATGTAGCAACAAGCGTAAAGCACATATACCACATTTTCATTGAGTCAATATTAAATTTTGTGGATATAAAAATAGTGTTATTATCCTTTTTCCTTACAATTATTACTACAGGATTAGAATGGTCTTCTTTAGTTAATACTAGATTCTCCTGAACCCTTTCTTTCTCAAATTTGAATACTCAGTTGCTTTAGTTGGGAGTTAAATAAAAAGACAAAATTTCCCAGAATTTCTGCTCAAGTAACTCTTGTACTGTTCTGAAAAATCTAGTTGGATTATTCAGACTGTACAGTGGTTAGAATGAGTAAGAACTTTGTAGATATTCAGACTTCTTTGTGAATTCTGGCCCCATGTAGTATCTGAAATTTTTCTTAGAAACAAATGAACATTTTCTCTCCTCTGTCTTTTTCCCCTCTTGTTCAATGAAGTTGTAATAACACACTGTGAAGTGCTTCTGTAATAAAAAGAGATGAGAGAGAATTGGACACACATACATCTGTATACTTATTTGTGGGCACCAAACTAGAGTATCCAGATTCTGCAATTTGCCATCTGATCTGGAAACTCTATGCTTGTTCTAAAGTTCAAGGTCTTCTAGAATTTCTGTGTTTTAATTAAGGACCAGGAAGGATAACAGACCAGAAAAGACAACAAAAATTTTGCCCAGAGATGCCATTTGTCTTGTATCATTTACCTTGAAAGAATTCAGAAAAAGAAACTGTTCATACCTTCTCCATCCATGAATTTTTCCACAAAATCTTGAAAAGAACCAGGATCTGGATTAGCAGTCACCATTAAAAAGAAATAATAATAAGAAACAACCACATCCTTGGCATTCCGGCAAACATAGATGATCTAAGAAGATGAAATTAGACATTAAATCAGCTAATATTTTTCAAATATAGTCTCATCAAGATTTAAAAAGGAAACGTTTATGTTTTCAACTATAAACATAACACATATTTATTGTGAAAAATATATAAATATATATAAAATTATAAAGAAGAAAACTCCTTAAATAATCTGAAGTGACAGCATCTTTTGCATTGTTGTTCAATGTTAGTTCTCACTTTTCATTTTTGTGCCATATTCATTTTTACTTCACATATTTCATTTGAGTGTCTCAAATTCCACTGATATAAAATGGATGAGGCAGATTATTATCCCCAACTTATAAGTGAAGAAACTAAACTGAAGCTTAGTCAGTATACGTGGTTGAGAATAAATGTACCCAATGAGAGTAAAAAGTCTTCTGGCCTTTATACTACACCATTATTCCTTACAGCAATTTAAAAAAAAAAAAAGTCCTGTTATTTTCTTGCTTGCAATCTTGAAGAAAAAATCGTGTTTATGAGGTTCTTTTTAAGTGCATGTTGTTGTCAGTGAAAAAATATAATCTTCACTCACCTTGTTGAGTTTCCATTTTATATAGTGAGGAAACATCAATAAATGAACAGTCAGGAAGCCTTGGTTTTAGATGCTGGTTCTGGCACTAATTTCTACCATCTTGTACAAAGCACCAATCATTTTGGACCTACATTTTCTATCTACTAAACAAATGAGTTACATCAGATCGTTACAGTCTTTTCTAGGTCAGACACTCAGTGCTGCAGGAAAAGAGCTGCAAAAGTAAACTCCATCTCTCTGGTCTTCCACTTCCTCATTCAGGCACCTGAGCAATGCCGTTGGGAATGGCTACTCTTGACTCTCCACTCTTTCCTGGATATGATGAGGCTCATAACCTGTCTTACTCAAGTTAATACATTTTCAAACAATTTTAAAGAAATCTTTTTGTATACTCTAAGAAGTATGGTTTTCAATTTTAAGGTCCCACTATAAAAAGCTCCAAATACTACAGTAAATAAAGTGAACTTTCTTTTCTCATCAAAGCTATCAGCCATATTGATCTTTTCCAATCTTACTTAAAACTCTCCCCAGTCCTTTTTGCCTATTAGCTGAATGGAACTCTTTGCCACTATATCCAACAATTTACTTCATAATTTTCATCCCTCTTTTTTATTCATGCTGTTCCCTCTGTCTTGAATATTCTCTGCATCTCAAAATACTATCCATGGATTGGTTCAAGATGGAGGGGTACAAAGACGTGTGTTTACTCTCTCTTGCAAGAGCACCAGAATCACAACTAACTGCTGAACAATCATTGACAGGAAGACACTGAAACTCACCAAAAAAGATAACCCACCTCAAAAGACAAAGGGGAAGCTGAAATGAGATGGTAATAGGGAGGCAATCACAATAAAATCAAATCCCATAAATGGGGGGGTGGGTGACTCACAAACTGGAGAAAAATTATACCACAGAAGTCCACCCACTGGAGTGAAAGTCCTGAGCCCCACGTCAGGCTTCCCAACCTGGGCGTCTGGCAAAAGGAGGAGGAATTCCCAGAGAATCAGACTTTGAAGGCTAGCAGGATTTGATTGCAAGACTTCGACAGAACTGGGGGAAATAGAGACTCCACTCTTGAAGGGTACACACAAAGTAGTGTGCACATCAAGACCCAGGGGGAAGGAGCAGTGACCTCACAGGAGACTGAACCAGACCTACCTGCTAGTGTTGGAGGGTCTCCTGTAGAGGTGGGGGGCATCTGTGGCTCACTGTAGGTACAAAGACACTAGCAGCAGAAGTTCTGGGAAGTAATCCTTGGCATGAGCCTTCCCGAAGTACACCATTAGCCCCACCAAAGGACCTGTAGGCTTCAGTCCTGGGTCACCTCAGGCCAAACAACCAACAGGGAGGCAACCCAGACCCACCCATGAGCAGACAAGTGGATTAAAGTTTTACTGAGCTCTGCCCACCAGAGCAACACCCGGCTCTACCCACCACCAGTCCCTCCCATCAGGAAGCTTGCACAACCCTCTTAGATAACCTCATCTACCAGAGGGCAGAGAGCAGAAGCAAGAAGAACAACAATCCTGAGCCTGTGGAAAGAAAACTACATTCACAGAAACACAGACAAAATGAGAAGGCAGAGGACTATGTACCAGATTAAAGAACAAGATAAAACCCCAGAAAAACAACTAAGTGAAGTGGAGATAGGCAACTTTCCAGAAAAAGAATTCAGAATAATGATAGTGAAGATGATCCAGGACCTCAGAAAAAGAATGGAGGCAAAGATCGAGAAGATGCAAGAAATGTTTAACCAAGACCTAGAAGAATTAAAGAACAAACACCTAGAAGAATTAAAGAACAAACAAACAGAGAAGAACAATACAATAACTGAAATGAAAAATACACTAGAAGGAATCAATAGCAAAATAACTGAGGCAGAAGAACGGATAAGTGACCTGGAAGGCAGAATGGTGGAATTCACTGCTGCAGAACAGAATAAAGAAAAAAGGATGAAAATAAATGAAGACAGCCTAAGAGACCTCTGGAACAACATTAAATGCACCAACATTCGAATTATAGGGGTCTCAGAAGGAGAAGAGAGAGAGAGAAAGGATCCGAGAAAATTCTTGAAGAGATTATAGTCGAAAACTTCCCTAACATGGGAAAAGAAATAGCCACCCAAGTCCAGGAAGTGCAGAGAGTCCCAGGCAAGATAAACCCAAGGAGAAACATGCAGAGACACATAGTAATCAAACTGACAAAAATTAAAGACAAAGAAAAATTATACAAGCATTGGAGAAAAATGACAAATAACATACAAGGGAACTCCCATAAGGTTAACAGCTGAATTCTCAGCAGAAACACTACAAGCCAGAAGGGAGTGGCATGATATACCTAAAGTGATGAAAGGGAAGAACCTGCAACCAAGATTACTCTACCCAGCAAGGATCTCATTAAAATTTGATGGAGAAATCAAAAGCTTTACAGACAAGCAAAAACTAAGAGAATTCAGCACCAGCAAACCAGCTCTACAACAAATGCTAAAGGAACTTCTCTAAGTGGGAAACACAAGAGAAGAAAAGGACCTACAAAACAAACCCAAAACAATTAAGAAAATGGTAATAGGAACATACATATTGATAATTACCTTAAATATGAATGGATTAAGTGCTCCAACCAAAAGACACAGGCTCACTGAATGCATACAAAAACAACACCCATCTATATACTTTCTACAAGAGACCCACTTCAGACCTAGGGACACATACAGACTGAAAGTGAGGAAATGGAAAAAGATATTCCATGCAAATGGAAATCAAAAGAGAGCTGGAGTAGCAATACTCATATCAGATAAAATGGACTTTAAAATAAAGAATGTTACAAGAGACAAGAAAGGACACTACATAATGATCAAGGGATCGATCTAAGAAGAAGATATAACAATTGAAAATATTTATGCACCCAACAAAGAAGCACCTCAATACAAAAGGCAAATGCTAACAGCTATAAAAGAGGAAATTGACAGTAACACAATAATAGTGGGGGACTTTAACACCTCACTTACACCAATGGACAGATCATCCAGACAGAAAATTAATAAGGAAACACAAACTTTAAATGACACAATAGACCAGATAGATTAAATTGATATTTATAGGACATTCCATTCGAAAACAGCTGATTACACTTTCTTCTCAAGTGCACATGGAACATTCTCCAGGATAGATCACATCTTGGGTCACAAATCAAGCCTTGATAAATTTAAGAAAATTGAAATCACATCAAGCATCTTTTCCAACCACAATGCAGTGAGATTAGAAATCAATTACATGGAAAAAACATTAAAAACACAAACACGTGGAAGGTAAACAATACTTTACTAAATAACCAAGAGATCACTGAAGAAATCAAAGAGGAAATCAAAAAATACCTAGAGACAAGGAAAACACAATAATCCAAAACCTATGGGATGCAGCAAAAGCAGTTCGAAGAGGTAAGTTTATAGCAATACATTCTTACATCAAGAAACAAGAAAAATCTCAAAAAAACAATGTAACCTTACACCTAAAGGAACTAGAGAAAGAAAACAAACAAAACCCAAAGTTAGTAGAAGGAAAGAAATCATAAAGATCAGAGCAAAAATAAATGAAATAGAAACAAAGAAAACAATAGCAAAGATCAATAAAACTAAAAGCTGGTTCTTTGAGAAGGTAAACAAGATTGATAAAACTTTAGCCAGACTCATCAAAAAAATGAGGGAGAGGACTCAAATCAATAAAATTAGAAATGAAAAAGGAGAAGTTACAACGGACACCGCATAAATACAAAGCATCATAAGAGACTACTGCAAGGAACTCTATGCCAATAAAATGGACAACCTGAAAGAAATGGACAAATTCTTAGAAAGCTATAACCTTCCAAGACTGAACCAGGAAGAAATAGAAAATATGAACAGAACAGGCACAAGTGATGAAATTGAAACTGTGATTTAAAATCTTCCAACAAACAAAAGTCCAGGACCAGATGGCTTCACAGGTGAATTCTATCAAAGATTTAGAGAATAGCTAGCACCCATCCTTCTCAAAATCTTCCAAAAAAATTGCAGAGGAAAGGACATTCCCAAGCTCATTCTATGAGGCTACCATCACCCTGATACCAAAACCAGAAAAAGATACTACAAAAAAAAGAAAATTACAGACCAATATCACTGATGAATATAGATGCAAAAATCCTCAACAATATACTAGCAAACAGAATCCAACAATACATTAAAAGGATCATACACCATGATCAAGTGGGATTTACCCCAGGGAGGCAAGGATACTTCAATATATGCAAATCAATCAATGTGATACACCATATTAACAAACTGAAGAATAAAAACCATATGATCATATCAATAGATGCAGAAAAAGCTTTGACAAAATTCAACACCAATTTATGATTAAAAACTCTCCAGAAAATGGGCATAGAGGGAACTTACCTCAACAAAACAAAGGCCGTATACGACAAACACATAGCAAACATCATACTCAACGGTGAAAAACTGAAAGCATTTCCTCTAAGATCAGGAGCAAGACAAGGATGTCCACTCTCGCCACCATTATGCAACATAGTTTTGGAAGTCCTAGCCATGGCAATCAGAGAAGGAAAAGAAATAAAAGGAATACAAATTGGAATAGAAGAAGTAAAACTGTCACTGTTTGCAGATGACATGATATTATACATAGAGAATCCTAAAGATGCCACCAGAAAACTACTAGAGCTAATCAATGAATTTGGTAGAGTAGCAGGATACAAAATTATTGCACAGAAATCTCTTGCATTCCTACACACTAACAATGAAAGATCAGAAAGAGAAATCAAGAAAACAATCTCATTCACCATTGCAACAAAAAGAATAAAATACCTAGGAATACACCTACCTAAGGAGGCAAAAGATCTGTGCTCAGAAAACTATAAGACACTGATGAAAGAAATCAAAAATGACACAAACAGATGGAGAGATATACAATGTTCTTGGATTGGAAGAATCAATATTGTGAAAATAGCTAGACTACCCAAAGCAATCTACAGATTCAATGCAATTCCTGTCAAATTACCAATGACATTTTTTACAGAACTAGAACAAAAAATCTTAAAATTTGTATGGAGACACAAAGGACCCCGAATAGCCAAAGCAATCTTGAGGGAAAAAATGGAGCTGGAGGAATCAGACTCCCTGAGTTCAGACTATACTACAAAGCTACAGTAATCAAGACAATATGGTACTGGCACAAAAACAGAAATATAGATCAGTGGAACAGGATAGAAAGCTCAGAGATAAATCCATGCACCTATGGGCAACTAATCTATGACAAAGGAGGCAAGGATATACAATGGAGAAAAGACAGTCTCTTCAATAAGTGGTGCTGGGAAAACTGGACAGCTACATGTAAAAGAATGAAATTAGAGCACTCCCTAACACCATACACAAATAAACTAAATAAATAAAACAAAATGGATTAAAGACCTAAATGTAAGACCGGACACTATAAAACTCTTAGAGGAAAACATAGGAAGAACACTCTTCGACATAAATCACAGCAAGATCTTTTTTGACCCATCTCCTAGAGTAATGGAAATAAAAACAAAAATAAACAAATGGGACCTAATGAAACTTAAAAGCTTTTGCACAGCAAAGGAAACTATAAACAAGACAAAAAAGAAAATCCTCAGAATGGGAGAAAATATTTGCAAATGAATCAATGCACAAAGGATTAATCTCCAAAATATATAAACAGCTCATTCAGCTCAATATTAAAAAAACAAAAACCCAATCAAAAATGGGCAGAAGACCTAAATAGACATTTCTCCAAAGAAGACATACAGATGTCCAAAAGGCACATGAAAAGCTGCTCAACATCACTAATTATTAGGTAAACGTAAATCAACACTACAGTGAAGTATTACCTCGCACTGGTTAGAATGGGCATCATCAGAAAATCTACAAGCAACAATTGCTGGAGAGGTTGTGGAGAAAAGGGAACCCTCTTGCACTGTTGGTGGGAATATAAATTGATACAGCCACTATGGAGAACAGTATGGAGGTTCCTTAAAATACTAAAAATAGAATTACCATATGACCCAGCAATCCCACTCCTGGGCGTATACCCAGAGAAAACCATAATTCAAAGAGACACATGCACCCCAATGTTCATTGCAGCACTATTTGCAATAGCCAGGTCATGGAAGCAACCTAAATGCCCATCGACAGATGAATGGATAAAGATGTGGTACAATGGAATATTACTCAGCCATAAAAAGGAACGAAATTGGGTCATTTGTAGAGACATGGATGGATCTAGAGACGGTCATACAGCGTGAAGTATGTCAGAAAGAGAAAAACAAATATCCTATATTAATGCATATATGTGGAATCTTGAAAAATGGTACAGTTGAACTGGTTTGCAAGGGAGAAATAGAGACACAGATGTAGAGAATAAATGTATTGACACCAAGAGGGGTAAGTGAGGCAGGGGCGGTGTTGGGATGAATTGATAGATTGGGATTGACTTATATACACTAGTATGTATAAAATAGATAACTAATAAGAACCTGCTGTATAAATTAATTAATTAATTTAATTTAATTTAATTTAAAAAAATACTATCTGTATTTAAACCTTTGCTCCAGGTCGTCCATGAAAGTTTTTATTCTCCAGGATGTGGGGCGGGGGAAGGTGGGACATTAAAGCAAAGGTAAATCTAGGCCTTTCCACTCAGTTCTCTCAAGTCAAGTTTCTAGTTTGCCCACAATTCACTTGGGATCATAATCTGTCTTAAAATTCCTACACTTGAAAAACCCCTGATCCTATAATAATTCATACTTCAACCAGCTGAGCCATTTTTAAGCTTGTGGTCATTCCCTTGCTTTAATTGAAGATCTGAATACCTGCCTCATAGTGTTACTCTCCATACCAAAACTTTTCACCACACTGTATAATTTTAGTGTCTGTATGCATGATCCATCTGATTCTCTAGGTTCATGTGGTCATTGATCATTACCTCTATTTTACTTCAGCTAACAATATTTTTAGCCAAATCTTGAAAATTGTCAGTACCCTAAAGTTTCTGAAGCCTTGTCCTTGAGCGCCATGTTTTCTTCCAAGACAGTCCTGTTTCTTTATTCTTTCTTTCTTATCAGGAATATACCTCTTCTGCAACAACTCCAAGTTCTCAAGTTTATTGGCCTCAATTGGTTCTTTTATCTATTAGCCTGTTCCCTTTTTTTTTTTTTACTTTCTTCTTTTTTATAACTTAAAGTTTCTAGTCCAACACTCCAAACACACTTTTACTAACAGTCTCAATCCACCTCTCTTCTTGTCTACCAGTGAATCACCCTGGAAGTACTCAGGATGTGAATCCATCCAATTGTCTCCTAGTCTTTGATGACCTCTGAGATGATCAGCAGTTTTGTGAAGACTGAGGCTATTATAAAGGTACAGTATGTATTTTCATTTAAAAGTAAAGGGGGGGAATTCCCTGGTGGCACGGTGGTTAAGAATCCACCTGCCAATGCAGGGGACATGGGCTGAAGCCCTCTTCCGGGAAGATCCCACATACCACGGAACAACTAAGCACATGTGCCACAGCTACTGAGCCTGCACGCCACAACTGCTGAGGCTGCATGCCACAACTACTGAAGCCTGTGAGCCTAAAGCCCCTGCTCCGCAACAAGAGAAGCCACTGCAATGAGAAGCCCATGCACTGCAACGAAAAGTAGCCCCCGCTGGCTGCAACTAGAGAAAGCCCACGCGCAGCAACAAAGACCCAACGCAGCCAAAAATAAATAAAGTAATTTATTAAAAAATTTTTTTTTAATTTTTTAAAATTAAAATAAATAAATAAATAAAGGGGTAACATCAAGGCTTCATCTCGTTCTTCAAAGAAAAAAAGTAACTTGGCCAAATCTCTTGAAAAAATAGTAATGACATGTTTCCCAAAAGATACATAAATAATGTTTATTAAAGAGAGAGCTCTTATGTATGGAATGATTTCAGCAGGATGTATGTGATCTTTCTAAGATTGCCTATGATAAAAACGAACAAACAAACAAAAAACATTGGAATCTTCAAAATTTTGCACCATGGATCTCCAGAAAATGTCATATATGCCCTGTTACGTCAGAGTACAAAATGGAAATGTTTCATGGCTCAGATAGATCCCCTTCTTTGTCAGTAATGACTACATATAGTGCTTTAATATCTTATATGTTTAGTATGGGTCATAGTGTGTCCTAATAAAGCTAGTAAGGTCTTGAGAAACAGCTTCAGTGTTTTAAGACAATGTTTTGCCTGTACTTTAGGATTCCATGTATTATTCTTTCTAAAAAGCAAAATTGATCATATAAATCAGCAGCTTAATATGGCTGTAACTCCTCATTATCATCAAAGTGGAACCCAAACTTTCTAAATTGGCTTCCATATCTGTTATAAACAAACCCAGCTTATCTCCCTTCACTCATCCAACCAGTATGGACACTCAGCTTTCCAGCTAAATTGAACTGGTTTCACATCCCACTTTGGGTTGCCTCTGGGATTATATAGACTAATTCCTATGCATCCTTCTTATATCAGCTGAGATGTTACTTGCTCCTGGATAACTTCTATGCCCTCAATGTCTGGGCTAGAATTCTTCTCTTACTTGACATAGTACCTTCTGTATTGTTTGTTTATTTGTCACTTGCCCCTGTGGACCATGTGTCCATGAAGACAAGGATTGCATGCATCTTGTTAATTGTCATATTGCTGGCTCATGATAGGCACTCAGTAAATAATTATTATATTATTTTTTCTGGTTTATCCTTGTCTAGTTCATTTGCATGCCTCACAATGCAAAGCACAATAGTTTGCAAAAAGAGTACATTGAATGCAATTACTAATAACAGCAAATACAAAAGTAGCTACCATATATTATTTATAACACGCTAGGTTCTATGTTAAGCACTTTACAAGAATTATTTTAGTTAATCCTTATAACAACTCTATGCGGAATGCAATTATTATCCCTCTTTTATAGATGAGGAAACTGAAGCTTAGAGAGTTTACCTATTTTTCTCAGAATCACCTCTGGAGTTAGAACTGAAATCTGGACTCTCTGACTATACTGACTAAGATCCACATTTTTAAAATGTCTATAGATTCAATGAAGGAATAAATAAACAAGTGTGTATAAGACACAGTTAAGATGTTACATAACTTTATCATTGTAAAATTCTTTGAGTTGGGTGAAGTTCTAAGAACACTTGACTCTGGTTACCTTACAGTTCTTTTCCCAAAATGAGGCTGGAAGAAGCTCAGGTGGGAGATGAGACTTCACTATTCTAGGAGATGCCATCTGTTTTAATTGTTTTACTCCTAATTTTTAAAAAAACAAAAGTTAGACAACTTCAAAAATTATAAATATTTATATGGATTTTCATAGCTTTAAAAAAATAAAAGTAACTATATATTCTATATTGTTTTCATAATAATAATACATATTCACTATGACAGAAGTTTAGGTAGAGAAAATTATAGAGAAAAAATAGATCAAATAAAATTTCACCTTTGAAAAAAATCATTTTTAACATTTTGGTAAGCATCCTTCCATACAAGAATGTCTATATGCCCAGACTCACAGCCATACAAATACCACACACACAGATGAAATTTTTAATATCTTCTGATTGCATTTTTCTTTTCTCTTAAGATTTTTTTCATGTGGACCATTTTTTTAAGGCTTTATTTAATTTGTTACAATATTGCTTCTGTTTTATGTTTTGGTTTTTTGGCCGTGGGGCATGTGGGATCTTAGCTCCCTGACCAGGGATCAAACCCGCACCCTCTGCATTGGAAGGTGAAGTCTTAACCACTGGACAGACAAGGAAGTTCCCTAATTGCATTTTTCTCAATATATTATAGCAACACTTCAATGTCAAGAAACATATGACATCATAACATGTTTAATGATTTCATATCACTTTTAACTCTTCTTTTGTTGATTAACATAAATATTGCTTCTAATTTTTCATAATATTAAAAGAATCTGTGATAAAAATATTTTTGCATATATCCTTGAAAAATTTATGGATATTTTCCTGGCATTTAAAGTACTGTTGCATACATCCCATAAAGAGATAAATGCTCACATATTACTAGGCTCTGCTGAAAGCATGTCAGAGCTATCCTTATTCACTCTATTCCAGGCATATGTTATACCATAAACTCTGTCAAGATTTAAAATTAAATTTACATTCTTTCCTATGTAGAAGACATAATACTAATTACCACTTTTGCTTATAGTCTCTTTCCTTGCACCATTTACACCCACACTTAAAATATGTGTATATAGCTTTTAAAATTAACTTAAGCATTACCATTCATCACCTTTTCGGTTCTGCATTCCAGGTAAGGAATTCGATTAAAAATGGCATCTTCTTTGCACTTTTCCACGTCACCCTCTGTATAAATCATGTATACAATTTCACTAACCCATGTTGTGCCTGAAAAAATTAAACAAATCTGAGGCTCCTACTGGTGATGCATAGCTGATGATGCAGGGAGTGATAGATGTCTAGTTGGATAAAGTAGGAAGTTACCAATGCAATAGTATTTGAAAGATGCCAGAATAACCACAGGACTCAAGAAATATTTCTTCTAAAATTTAATCGTATAGGATCCAAACATAGCATCAATAAATAAGGAAGAACATTGTAATAAGATATACCTGTGGTAGAAATCTGAATTTGTCGATGATGAATTGTGACACTGTACAAGCTGATAACAGTCTTGGAACTAAATTTTTACATCTAGAAAGTAAGCATGCTTTCATCCACAAATTTTCTGGATAGCTTCTATGCCTCAGGTTGAGTCCTAGTGCAGAGTATATAGAAAAGAATAAATCTGGTCCTTGTCCTGTGATGTTCACAGGCCCTCTGAAAAGTCAGAAAGAATGCTCAATAATTACAACACTTCTTTTTCCTTAAGATGTTGTAATACAGATGGTCACAGGGATTCAAAGGACTGTAAAGGAGGAACTTTGTGTGCTTCTGCTGCTGCTGTGATGTTTCCACAAGAAATGCCTTCAAGAGACCATGATAGTGGGAAGCAGCCGCATAGCACAGGGAGATCAGCTCGGTGGTTTGTGACCACCTAGAGGGGTGGGATAGGGAAGGTGGGAGGGAGGGAGACGCAAGAGGGAAGAGATATGGGAACATATATATACATATAACTGATTCTCTTTGTTATAAAGCAGAAACTAACACACCATTGTAAAGCAATTATACTCCAATAAAGATGTTAAAAAAAAAAAAAAGAGACCATGATAATTGAGCTTAGCTTTAACAAATTATTGGCATAAATCCACAAGTTTTGTAAGGTAGGAAAGTGGTCTACCAGACAGAAGATGTGTTTGTTTGTTTTTTATAATCAAACACCAGATACTTACAAATAGTAAAGTGGCAAGGAAACAAATTGGATGTAGATTATAAAGACTAAATCAGGGGCTACCTGAAGTGATGGGTGGAGATGAGCCTACAGCAGCAACCAGATACTGAGCCTAAAAAGGCTTGTAGTTCATTCCAGAGTTCAAGTTGTTTTCTAAAAGTTTTTCAAAGGCATTAGCATACATTAAGCAAGAAAGCATGGTTATATTTTGGAAGAATTCCTCTAGAGCCAAAGTAAATAAAACAATGGAGAGAGGGGTCAATAAGAAAGGTGACAAGAGACCTATAAGAGACTGACTGTGAGGCATATCTAAGAGACTAAATGGGCAAAACACATTGATTGATTGAATATGGGAGATGCAGGAGTAAGAGAAATTGACTCTGGAATAGCTCTCAGGTGTCCTCTTCATGTGACTGGTTTTGTGCTGACATAGATCTAGACAAGGAAGAGAAATGCAGGAGCTCTTTACAGTCAGAGTAGCCAAAGACATATTTAGTGTTTGACATACTTAAGTGCTAATTGGAACAGTTAGAGATAGAGAAGATAGAGATAGAGAAGATAGAGAAGAAGTCTGTACTGGACCTTTCTAATTTCTAAAGGTCTAGGATTGTAAGACTCCGGAGTTATGACTAACAAGCTAATTTCAGGAAAAAAGACGTTGCTTGCAAATAGAGTTTCAGAGATGGACTTTATAAAGAGGAGCTGGTTAGCTGAAAAAGTGTTAATTTTTTAAAAATCTGTGAAAATTGCTTATACTTTGTCTATACAACAATGACAATAATGACATAAGGTAAACAGTGGGTAGTTTTAAATTTTAGTTATGGTTCCATATTCATCCACCTATATTATGTGATTTTCTAAAGTGGCCAACAATACCCATTTGTCAACGTGCTGCTCAAATTATAGGTACAGATTGTGGTCTTAGAATAGAGCTAGCGTATGCCACTTTTTCTATGTCTATACCAAAACTGCTATACCTGTCCTTATTTAATATAGAGAGTGAGTATGGGAGGGGTGAATGGGTCAATATTTACCAGTCAAGGTGGGTTTGTCATTTCTAGGTGAAAAGGGAATGACTTTGACATAACAAAGAGACTTACCAGATTTGGGATAGGTGACGATGACAAGGTCATCTGGCCTTGCCTCAAATGCCTCCACATCATGCCAATATTGGATAAATTCTTTATACAGTAGAATTCCATGGATTCTGCCAAAGTAATCTAAATAGGCAGGTTTGGAAGAATTCATCATAGAGTGGTACACTGAAAGAAAAAAAGGTATGCTTTCCACTTTGTATGTACTTTAAACTGTTTTAACATTAATAATAGCCCAGTACATTGAGTTTCTCTTGGGTGTCTAGCATTTCTTAGCTGTTGAGCATATGGGATAAAGGCATATTAAAGAAGGATATAACACAGTTTTGGTGTTTTAAGAGTTTCTAGTCCTATTAATAAGTCTAACATATGAAAGAATAAGTACAAAGCAGAATAAAGTAAGATGTTTCAAAACTATGTACAAAATGTGTGATACATTCAACAGAGCCTTCGATTTCTCTGTCAAAATTGATGGGGCATATAAAAAAGCTAAGATATTGAGAAAATACAACAATACTTTGGCAAAGAATCACTTTGATTAATTCTGTATACATTAAATAACAATAAAGATTGATGGTCACATTTGATAGCTATTGCCAGATATCAAAGTCAGAGCTTCCTTAGTTCCTGAATATGTGTCATTTAATGAAAAAAAATCAAATGCTTGTTGAGTGTATTAAAAAGAAGATGAAATTAATGACACTGTAATGGATATGTCTAAGACACAGATTCTTGAGGGTAGAGAAGATTCCTGTGTGACTCCTAGCATTACTTATACTTTTCTCTCTCACCTGATCAGTAAAGAAGTCAACACTCCCATTGAGTGACTTGTGTGACAATTATAAGGTTAAACAACATGGTTATCATTGACAGTTCCTCTCCTGATCCCCTGTTAAATCATTTCATGTTCAGAGTTAGTCTTAAAATTTTTAATTAAGCACACTTTCCTTTATTGGCTTTCAACTTCTTTCACTACATTTTTACTCCCCAAACTTACCCCGTTCTGAGTTTGTGATATAGCATCTCAACAAATGTCCTTCTTTGATATTAGCATTACAGCTAATATCCACCCTTGCCCAAAAAACTGCCAGATAAGTTGTTATACCCCTATACATTTGTGACTGCTGTGGCTTTTACTGTCTTTTTCAGAAAGTTCATACCATAACAGGAGCCTCTTGGAGGCAGTAGTTCTTTTAGTCACCTAATATGTTTCCTTTAATACAGAACATCCCAAACTATGAGAAGAAGTACACTCTAAAGAGGAAGTGAAACTAGCAGATATTGTAAGAAATGTATTAACCCAAAGGAAGAAGTAACTGATGGTAAAATTTTAGAAAGATGTGACCTACAAATCAAACCAAGTATTTAGACCACTGACTTACACTGAAAGCTCCTTCTGGTAGTGTTTCCCCTACTACATTTCAGGCTAAACAGTACAGATGAAAACTTTCAGATGTTACCTCCTATCTCTCCCTCACTAGCACCAGGCACTCAAACCCATTGATTCCATCTCCATTATTTTCTTCTCTTTTCTGTCTTCATGGTCACTGCCCTAGTTAGGAAGCTCAACAACTATTGACTGAATATGAAAATAGCCTTCCAGATGGCCTCACTGTAAGAAGTGCCTATTTTCTTTCTAAAACCACCCTTGGAAAGAAAATAGATGTTATTTATTAGACACTTTTTGCCAGACCTGAAAAGTTTTATTTTAAAACCTTATGCATATGTCATAAGGTTCTATGAAAAAGCAGACATCATTATAGATTAGGTTAAGTTTGTCCTGCAGGAGACTTTTTGAGGATTGAACCATATCTGTCTTACACAAGGAAGGATAAATTTGCACACATTCATGCATTCATGTAAACATGCACATATAAATATCCTTATTTTTGACATGTTGAAAACATTAAATGATATAGAGAAAATGAAAGTGCTCCCTTTATTCTACACATAAGAAATGACCATTCCTAATAATGCTGTTTTTATGTTTCTAAATATTTAAATATATATAAAATCTATACACTTATGAATGTAGTTTAATTTGTATTCTATTTTACATTCATTTGTAATCTATTTTTACACTGAACTGTATGATGTGAACATATTTTGGTGCTGGTACACAAATTCTGTTTTTATTTTTATAAATAACACATAGCAATCCATAGTATGGATGTAACATAGATGATACAATTCTTTATTGTTGGGAATCCCTGTTTTTCCTTTTTTCCAATATAAATAGTACTGCAACAAATTTCTTCGAGCATATGTCTTTTCACACTTATCTTTGCAGTGATGATGGAATTGCCAAAGTAAAAGGTATACACATGTAAGAAATTGGCAATTGTCTTTAACAAATCACTAAAAGAGTGTGCACATTTGCGCAGTATATGAAATTGCCTATTTTCTCACTGTATCATCAGTATTGGAAATTTATTTGTTGCAATCTTTCATAATAGAATATATATTATTTAAAATCTGTATTTCATAGATATTTTATAATTTTTCATGTTTTCATAGTTCATAAATTTATTGGTTCTTTTAATCATTTTGATCAATTTTGCCCATCAGAGTGTTGTTTTGTCCTAACTGATGTACAGCTAGTAATTTATTATTTATTTATAAATTGAAGATATCTGTAGATTTCCCCATCATGTATTTCCAGTTGTCTTTAACTTTCTTAATGGTTTGCATAGAAGTTTATTGTTCATACAATCACTAGAAAAAACTGTGTGCGGAAGGCATCCCTTGCCCTGTCTGTTGATTTGTTTATTCATGTGAACAACTTTCTTGATGTTCTGCCAAGTTTGTAAGAATTGGCTTATAGTCAATCGGGAGTAGCTGATTTATTATCAAACAGTTGACTGACTTCTGGCTGACCCTTCATGGTCAATTTGAATCTCAGAGTTAAACTAGGTGGCATATAATAAAATCTCTTGCTTTGTTTACTTAACTTCTTTTAGTAAATTATCTCATGTCACAATGTATAGATTCACCTCTAGCTGCTTTTTTCTTTCTCAAAAGACCTATTTCAGTTAGAAATTGTCAATTTCATTTCCTGAGTATGTAGGTTACTGTTGTCTAGAAACACCAACAAAAACTTTTAAAACTGTGATTCATAAATTCAGTTGAAGGAAGAAATATTTCTTCTTTCTCTTTGTTTCTTCTTTCCTTCCTCTTTTTCTTTCTGTGTTTCTCCATCCTCCCCTCCTCCACTCCCAATCTGCCTTTCATTCAGCAAGTACTCTCTGCCTGAGTTCCTCTGTTGTTACCAAGCACAGTGGTAAGTGCTGAATACCAGGGTGAGTGTAGATGCAAAGAGCTCACTTCAGCCTCACCTTCTTCGACTTACATGGATTTGAGCAAAGTGGCTGAAAGTAGAGAATATCCTCTTGTACATCATTCTATCCAGAACCTCAGCACTGTGTCACAAAATAGATGCTAAAAAATCCTCATTAAATTCAATTATTTAATTGTTAGATCAAATCTCTTCGGGCTCTCTAGGTTCCACTAAAGTCTCCTAGATAAAATAAGTACCATCCTGACAATGGTCTACCTGTCAACAACTTACCAGGGACTTGGATTTCTGCTCTTGTGTATCTCATATCTCTCACTTAAAAGTGATAGTAATATTTTCAAGGCCTCTGGTGGTAATAGACTGCTTCTGACATATTCACAGAAGTAAACACCTGACTAGAATTCAGTCTCCCCTCTAACTTTTCTACTCTGTTGCTTTGTTTTCTTATCAGTAAAATAGAGAACATGTCCAACATGCAGGACTTACAAGGCCATTAGGATACTGTAGTTTTATGTTAAAACTCTTTAAACAGCAAAGCATTATATAAATACAAGATATTATCTTTAATGATAAATAAGTGATTTAATAAAGCTTTACATGTACATTATTAAGTGACTAAAGTATTGATAAAACTTCATTATCTCTATATTTCCTTTTTAAAACAGCTTTGTAATAAATAATTTGCATTCTGTATTTCCTATATCTAAAATCTAAATATTAATGTCAGCAATAATGAGATAAAACCTGTCCAGACGGTCCTGTGAAAGAAACTTGGTGATCCAATCCAGTTTTCTTCAAATCTCCACTCAGGTTTCAAGCTGCAAAAAAAGATGAGAACTACTGTGCATTTGGAATGTTTCTGGTGAGCTTTTATTCTGAATGCCAGAGAAGGAGGCGGAGATTAATCTGCAGGGCTAGGCTTTCTGGAGTTTGTGTTGCAAAGGAGTAATACAAATATGGAATCATACCTGCAGATGCAGTGAGCCACACAGAGTCATGTTTATTCATACAGAGATGTAGAAATTCTCCTGTTATTTTTCATTCTTGGTTCATGATCAAATTTCTAAATCTGCCAATAGCCATCTGTGGGTTGAGGAGAAGGAGGGAGAGGAAGTGAAGGCAAAGAAGAGGGAGAAAAATGTAAACATGATGCAACAGAACATAAGAGAGCTTGGAAGACAGCGTCCCTTACTCATTCACTGATGAATAATCAAATGGGCGGGCTTGACCTTTGAGAGAATAAACTTACTAGGGGAGTAAGAAACAGAGAAGAAACAGGAGGGCATCGAGGACCCTGGATCAGGAGACCTAGATTAGTTTAGGGAGACCTGTCAAAGAAGGCATTGTAGTATTTGCTTGTGTTCTAAGTCACTTGGAAAACACCTTCTATTTAAAAATCTTTGCCTTTAACTCTTAAGTATCCCTGAAAATCAAAAACAGGTGACAGCTAAGGAAAGAATGTAAACAGCACTCACCTTTGGATTATTATTTTTAAAATCTCACTTCTCTCTGCTCACAATCACATGTTCAATGATATAGTGTGAAATTTCCAGGTAAAGTTAGCCATTGGCACCATTGGCACCATTGGAATTTCGATAAGAGAATGAGAAAAATGGACTTGGAGTGCATTATGCTAAGTAAAGTAAGTCAGACAGAAAGACAAATCCTGTATGACATCACTTATATGTGGAATCTAAAGAAATACAACAAACTAGTGAATATAACAAAAAACAGCAGACTCACAGATATAGAGAACAAACTAGCTGTTACCAGTGGGGAGAGAGAAGGAGGGAGGTGAAAGATAGGCATAGAAGATTAAGGGTTATGAATTGTTAGGTATAAAATAAGCTACAAGGATATATTTTACAACACCAGGAATATTGCCAATATTTTATGATAACTATAAATGGAGTATAACCCTTAAAAATTGTAACTCACTATATTGTACACCTGTACTTATATAATATTTACCTCAACTATACTTCAATTCAAAAAAAGTCCAAGGGTTTTGGAACACATGAATCCTTCACATTTTTTTCTTTTCATGTCTCTGCACCTACTCTGTCTTCAGCTGAGGATATTCTCCCTTGCTCCCACCTTATACCCCCATCAATACCTCCAACCCAGTTAGTTCAAAGCCTGATTAGTTCTCCTTTGTCTCTTGACTCTAATTTGATTGCACTTTCTTTGAAAGGCTTTTACTGACTCTTGCAAGACTGAATATCCCTCCAAGTGACCTTTGAAACCTTGCACCGCAACCTATTTAGCATTTATCTCATTGTGCCGTAATTAAAATTTACTTGTCCAACTCCCTTATTAGTCTGTGTATACATTTAAAACAGAGTGCTATTCCGTAATTAGCTCACTGGATGGCATTTAGCAGGCTGGGCATTGAATACATATTAACTGAATGAAAGTGGCTCATGTGTTCAAGAAAAAAAAGGAGTTAAGAGAACTGTGGTTGTTAATTGTAAAAGGCATTAATATCCAGCCCTACGACATAAATACACTACCGTGTGTGAAATAAATAGTTAGTGGGAACCTGCTGTATAGCACAGGTAGCTCAGCTCGGTGCTCTGTGATGACCTAGATGGGTGGGTTGGTGGGGGGGATGGGAGGGAGGTCCAAGAGAGAGGGTATATAGGTATACATACAGCTGATTCACTTCATTGTACAGCAGAAACTAACACAACACTGTAAAGCAATTTTACTCCAATAAAAAAAAAGCAAAAAAACAAAAACAAACAAACAAAAAATAAAACCAAAAAAAAAAACCAAACAAACAAAAAAATAAAAGAAAAGTTAGGTGGTTTTTGAAAAATGGTAATTTTTCATGATAGAAAATCAAAGTAGAGCAGGCTTAACCAGGGGCTTATTTTTAGATTGTATATTATTTGGTCTTATGTAGTTGGTCATTTTATTTTTTATATTTATTTGAGTTGAATAAAATGTGTTAAAACATTTAATTGTTAAATATACAAATTTAATATGGACTGTAATATTTAACACTATTGTGTAGTTTAATTTAATTTTTAAATTATCATTATTTAATGATAAGGATCTGTGGTGTTTCCTTCATTGTTTACCAAGATATTCTTTGATCTAAAAAGTCAGGGTATGAGCAAAGGCTAATCTGAACAGATTTAACCTTCTCTCTTGTCTTTCAGGCCATCTCTCTTGTCTTTCACTTGTAAGCAATTGGCTGCAAGGATACTACAAATGTTTCTAAACCATGTGATGCTAGCAGCCACTGAAGTCCAAAACACATTTAGCCTTAACAAATCTTTCAAATGATGAGGATTCACTTGCTGATAAAAAAAAAGCAACAGGCAAAATGACCACATTAACCTTCATCTTTCTCCATGAGCAGTGAGTATAGAGGAAGTTAGAAAACGTTTGAGTCCATGTTTTGATCTTTCCTCCTTTGTACATTCGATCTAGGAAAATAAATCCCTAATAAGGAACTATTTTTAAAATGTTTATTTTGATTCTTAGAGTTTGGGCAGATGTGATAGCATACCGCTGTCAAACTCTACAACACTGAAAACAAATGTGACACTGGCATGTCCGTGTGACAAAATGCTCCCAAGACAATGGTTTTTCCTTATTTGTGAGCGTTTAGCTTTTTCTTTTCCTTCTGTATGACACACTTACTTCTTTTAGATCTAATTTGAGGGTCCTAACACTTGTTTCATAAATGACAAGATTTCGATATTTATAGTGAAAAACTGTGGCTGTGTGACGGAATGGTTTTTATTGTTATTATTAGTAGCAGACTTTATTTTTCAGAACAGTTTTGGGTTTACAAAAATGAGCAGATAGTACAGAGAGGTCTGATATATCTCTTATCCCCTGTTTGCTTTCTCCTATTTATTAACATCTTGCATCAATGTGGTATATCTGTTATAATTGAAGAACCGTTGTTGAAACATTAGTATTAAATGAAGTCCATAGTTTACATTAAGGTTCAATTTTTTGTATTGTACATTTCTGTGGGTGTTGACAAATGCTTAGTGTCAAGCATCCACCATTATGGTGTCATACAGAATAGTTTCAACGCCACCCCCGCCCCCACCGACACAAAAGAATATCTATTCATCCTGATTCCCCTCCTGTGAACTGACAATCACTGATTCTTTTACTGTATCTGTAGTTTTGTCTTTTCCAGAATGCCATATAGTTGAAGTCAAACAGCATGTGTAGCCTTTTTAGATCAGCTTCTTTGACTTAACGATGCACATTCAAAGTTCCCCCACGTCTTTTGGTGCTTTGATAGCTGATTTACTTTAATTGCTGAATGATATCCTATTGTCTGAAGGTACCAAAATTTGTTTATCCATTCACCTATCGAGGGACTTCTTGGCTGCTTCCAATTTTCACGAGTATCTATAAAGCTGCTATTAAGATTCATGTGCGAGGCAAACGTGATAACTACTACACTACAGAAACACCCTAAAGAAGATGTGGCACATATATACAATGGAATATTACTCAGCCATAAAAAGAAACGAAATTGAGTTATTTGTAGTGAGGTGGATGGACCTAGAGTCTGTCATACAGAGTGAAGTAAGTCAGAAAGAGAAAAACAAATACCGTATGCTAACACATATATATGGAATCTAAGAAAAAAAAAAAAGGTCATGAAGAACCTAGTGGCAAGACGGGAATAAAGACACAGACCTATTAGAGACTGGACTTGAGGATATGGGGAGGGGGAAGGGTAAGCTGTGACAAAGTGAGAGAGTGGCACGGACATATATACACTACCAAACGTAAAATAAATAGCTCGTGGGAAGCAGCCGCATAGCACAGGGAGATCAGCTTGGTGCTTTGTGACCACCTAGAGGGGTGGGATAGGGAGGGTGGGAGGGAGATGCAAGAGGGAAGAGATATGGGAACATATGTATATGCATAACTGATTCACTTTGTTATAAAGCAGAAACTAACACACCATTGTAAAGCAATTATATTCCAATAAAGATATTAAAAAAAAAAGATTCATGTGCAGGTTTTTGTGTGGAAATAAGTTTGCACCTCATTTGAGTAAATATGTAGAAGTGTTATTGTGAGATTGAATGGTTAAGACTATGTTTGACTTTGTAGGAAACTGTTACCGTTGCTGTACCATTTTGCACTCCCACCAGCAGTGAATCAGAGTTCCACTGCTCCACATCCTCGCCAGCATTTGGTATTGTAAGAATTTTGGATATTATCTAAGAGTTAGGCTGTATTTAATGTTTGCTATAGTGTCACATACTTGAATTTCCTCTAGTGTCCTTGCTTTGGTCTCCTCTGTTGTCTTTTTCCTCCCCTTTATGAGACAGGAAGCCCAGAGGGGGCTGTAGTTGAGTATTTCCCTTCCCCCAGGTGAGATAAGATTATGGTAAGATTTTTTTCTTTAACGAGTAGACCCTTATTGTGGAGGACACGCTAGGTTTATTTTATTATTATTTTTCTTTTCTTCTGCAAAACGTGTTGGTTATAAAGTTTATTTGAAAGACACAGAGCAAAAATAGCCATGGAAATTCTGAAAAGAATAACTCTAGGAAACACTTCCTTAAATATTTAAATTTTTCAATGAATTTTGAAGGGTGAAGAAAATAAGACAATTATCTTTCAACAGTACAAATACTAGACAGAATATTTAGCTACATTTTTCTTTTTGTTTATCTCCAATTCTTTCTCATAGATGGAACTTTTATTTATAAGCAGATTTAGGTTTCAAAATATCCTCTAACATTCAGGAAGACTTTATTAAGTAGATGCATCTATGCTTTTTTTCCATGACCCTCAAGTTTGAAGAGACTTCTCATATTTGAACTAGGCCTAAATGTATTTTAAAAATAAACACAGACACAAATCAAATACCTTGACATTGTCTCTGTACATATTAATCATGAAGACATTGTGAGCTTTGCATAGAAAGTAAGCAAAATATTGATGAAATAATGTTCCTCTTGGAAAATCTGTGTAACTGTAATATTAAGAAGGCAGAACAAAGGATAAGAGTTCCTTTAATATGTGGCTGGATTTACCCAATATCAAACATCTAAATAAATGACCCAAAGTTCAATTTATCATCCGTATCTCTATGACTAGAATTCTTACTTTCATCTGTTTATATTAAGATACTAATGACTATAGACACTTTTCAAAGCCTTCTAATTTCAGGTACTTTTGAAATTTGCATTCTCATTTTTTCCCTTTAGTTTTTTTTGTTTTTTTTTTTAGATGGTTATTTTTCCCCTCTCTCTGCCTGAACCCAGGGGATTTTTCTCCATTTGTTCTTCAACGTGATAACCTGGTGAGACTCTTGGAAGTAAAACTCACAAAAGCCTGGGGCTTCTCTCTGACTGGGCCCTCAGGAGTTTTTAACTCTTAAACTAATCCACACTGAGCCTCCAGCATTTCATCAGTTCTTACCAGTTACTGGCTCCACTGGCTTTCACTTTCATTGACTCTCATTCTATGTATTCTCCTGTCTCTCCAGTTTTGGGGGCTGCAGTTTACCCTGTGACCTCATTTCTCTGATGGATCTAAGATGCATTGTTGATTTCCAGTCCAGTTTTTTTGGTTTTATTTTTTTCTTGTTGTGAGGATATGATTGACTATTTACATGCTCTTTATATGTCAGAGCAAATCCAGGAGTCTGACAGCACTTTAATGCATCTATGTGGCTTCACTTTTTGATATTCTGTGAGCCTAAAAATGTAAAGTGACTACAGTCTTCTCCCACTCGTGAAAAGTCCCCTGAGAGTCTTATCAGGGAAAAAAGACATCACCACTAACTTTTCAGTAGTGTTCATTAGAGCAGATAGCTTCTTTGAAATGCCTGATACTTGGAATGCCAGAAATTTTTAAATGACTTACAAAACTCGACATCTTTGTTTATCTTAGTAAAAGAAAATCTTTTTGAACTCAGGTTTTTTCAACATCAAATTTCGTACTTTATTTTTCATTCCTATCAGATATATACCTGCTATCCACTTGATAGAGTTACCTTTAAAGCTCAAACAGTAGTTGTTGGCCTCTAAATTGTACTGTGAATTCCAAATGAGCCTTATCCAATTATTTTAACAATGTTGTACATTTGAAAGTAATAAACTACAGATAAAATAGACTATAATTCATAGTATTTTGCTACACGGGTCATGACATTATTAGTGTAATATTGCTGTACTTTAAATATGGCACTGGTAATTTGGTAAATACTTTTAAAATCCTTACATTATAGTCCTATTTTTCATGGATTTCTTTATTTTGTAGGGATTTTTTACCTTAAGTTCAAGCAAGTATCAGCTTCCAGGAAGATTATGAAATCATATGTTCCTCTTACTGTTTTGATTCCATTCCTCTTGATGGCTCTAATTCTCAAACATGATATCAATATGCAGGTTCAAGTTTCCTCATTTTACCATTCCTGAACATTCTACTCCCAATTCTTGGCAAATTAAAAATTATTTTGAAAAAATATTAATACTATACTTCTTTTATGGTAAGTCAGCCCTGTTACTGGTCCACTGTTGGCCTGTATCTAGTAATTGGGCTCTTTCTCTACTCATGTGTCTGCAGCAGCAACAATGACAATAAGAAGAGGACATAGTAAAATTTACAGAATTTATATGCCACTCAGTTTGTGTACAGTTATCTGTGATCTTCACATTTATCCAATGGAAGTATGTCCTACAACTATGTCCTGAGATATGCAGGTGGGAGGACACACCTGTGATGCTGGAAACCAACTACACAAAGACGCATCGTGGTGAAGAGAGAGTGAGAGAAATCTAGGCTAATCTTAAACTCTTTCCAGAAGTCATGGTCTTCTTCTTTAAAATGATTCAGATTTGAATTAGATTTCTTGATCAAAAAAAAAAAAACAAACCACGTTATCACAGAACAGATAGGCAGAAAGTGCTAGGACAATGGAATTCAGGGAACATGGGGTAGTAGGTAACAGAAAGGTGAGTATTAAGGGTCAGGAATTGGAGAACAGGGTCAGAAAGAGCTGAGCAGATGATAGCGGTGTTGCTATAAACCTGGAGCTCAGGAGCAGGACTAATTCCCAGAGAGACAGAAAAAAACAAATCTGAATCCTATATGAGAGGAACTTAAGGTACCCAGATAAAGATTCAGATGTGGAAGAAAAGTGAGAAACCTGGGATATAATGGGATATAATGCAGGTTTTATCATAAGACAGAGTTCCTCACCTGATCTGTAAAACTGCTAAAATTATCTCAAATTTCATGAGGGCTTATTTCAGCCCAGGAACTATGCTGAGTGCTTTTCATAGATTGTCTCTTTTTCTCCTCACATCAATTAGTGCTTTTATCCTCATTTTAAGATAAAAGAAAAGAAGTTCAGTTAGGTTAGGTAAGTAGCAAAAATTTACAGCCACTAAGTGGCTGACTTGGGATTTGAACCCAAGCCAACTGATTCAAAAGCTCATTCAAAGAACCCTGTGGCAAAGGACTGTAGCAGTTAAGTACACCTCACTTCCCTGCACCACCTCTAGCTTCATCTTCTCACTTCATCCTCATTCTTAGCAGGATTGGCTTCAGGGCATGAGGAGATGCCACAGCTGTGGAAACCAGAAAGATTTTGGGGGAGTGAGAAGAGATGGTTTTTTAGATATCCCCCAATTGCTTAGTCAAGTCCAGTAATTCTCTAATCTTTAATCAGCATATTGAATTCCTACTTTATTTTCATCTTTTTTTTCACTAGCTCCTAATAGTTCTGTCTCTGATGAGATTGCCTAGCTAGAGTTGAGCCAATTCTGAAAGGGATAATCATTCTAACCTACCTAAGGGCTTCTGCCTCTGTGCATTATACTCAGGTGTAATTTCCATATTCCTTTTGCTCGCAGGAATCTCATAGTCAACTACACCAGGGGACTGGTGAACTGGGGCAATTCCTGAAGATCTGAAGCCACAGAAATAGCTTGCACCTATGCAGGTCCACTGCAACTGTGGGTTTCTGCTCTGATCTCCACTCTGTAGTCAGTCTACTTTCTACTATTTGGCCATCTTCTAAGAAAGAATTCCATCTTGAATCTTGATCCATTCCTCTACTTCCTCAATTTCGGAGGTGACTGAGGTAACTGTTATAGTGTATATTCTTGAAATGTTACGAACAGGGAGAAGGAAGAAAAATGGTGGCAGATTTATAATTTGTAAGAATGAGTTCCCTCTTTGCTTGTTATGGGTTGAATTATGTCCCCTCAAAATATATGTTAAAATCTTAACCCCTGGTACCTCAGAATATTAGTTAAGATCTTACTGTAGTAGGGAGGAGCCTTAATCCAATATAATGATGTCCTTATAGATGACAGTGTAAAGATATAAGGGGAAAACTCCATGTGAAGATGGAGGTAGAGATTGGAGTTATGCATCTACAATCCAAGGAACACCAAGGACTGACAGACACCATCAAACCTAGGAAGAAGCAAGGAAGGATTCTACCTACAGTCTCAAAGGAAATATGGCTCTGCTGACATCTTGATTTTGGACTTCTAACCTCCAAAACTATGAGAGAATAAATTTCTGTTGTTTTAAGCCTCCTAATTTGTGGTACTGTGGCAGCCTTAGGAAACAAATGCACAGCCGTTGTTACCTGAAGGTGAAGTATAGTTCTCTACTACAATAATCTTACAATCGACCATGTAACTTGCTTTGTCCAATAGAATATGATAAGACATGACATAGGCCATGTCTGAGCAAAAGCTTGGAATGTCCTTGTGTGTTTTGGCTGTGATTCTGTTATCCTCCACCAAGAGAACATAATGTACCAGATAATACCTCCTCCTTCATCTTCAGTCTTTGAACGAGGAGACAAATGAAGCTCAGCAGAGCCCAACTACACCATAACTGAGTTGTAGCCTTCAAGTGGCATGAGCAAGAAATTAATTTTTCTCATTATAAGTCACTGATGTTTTGCAGTTGTCTGTTCTTTCAATAAATGCCAAATGAGCAAATCCTAGAAAATAAAGCTGTATCTTTCTAAATGAACCAATCTGATTAAACAAATAATGGTCAAATTAATTCATGCCATGATATATATGATACTATATATGATACTGATTAATATAAGGGAAGTACACTGCATTTTAGAAAAATATTACAGAGCACAGTAAAGTAACCTAGTATTATGGACCTTTGCACAGATTTAAGGAAAACAATACAGTTTTGTAATACAATAAAGGTGTCTTGTTTTATCTAGGACATAAGGCATATGTAATTAGAGGTGAAGAGCTATAAAAGGCTTTAAAAATTAGGGTTGGTATTATGAAGAGAATTGGACAATACCTAGAGCTAAGAACATGGGAATATCTGACCTTTGATAAGGATAAGGTCAGATTACTGTTTCAAAAGAACATTTACTCTGACAGTGAAATGGAGAATGTCCCTTATAGATTGTAATATTGTAGTTTCAAAAAACAAACAAATATGGACTTAGTAGAAAGAAACTTTATTTAAAAGAATTAAACTATTTCAAGATGACAGGGGATTGGGGGGGGGTGGAGGAAGAACCACTGCAATAGGGAGAACATTCTGACTGATAGATCAGCAAGCATCTTAAGAGTCAGGCAAGGTATATATTATGTGATCTCACTTATGTGTGGAATCTAAAAAGTCAAACTTGTAGAAGCAGAGAGTAGAAAGGTGGTTACCAGGGAGCTAGTGGGTGGGAGAATGGGGAGATGTTGGTTAAAGGGTACAAACTTCAAGCTATAAGATGAATAAGTTCTGGGGATCTAATGTACAGCATGGTGACTATAGTTAATAATACTCTATTGTATACTTGAAATTTGCTGAGAGTACATCTTCAGTGTTCTCACCACACAGACAAAGTTAACTGTAAGAGATGATAGACATGTTATTTAACTTGATCGTGGTAATCATTTCACAGTGCATGCTTATATCAAATCATCACATTGCACAACTTAAATGTACACAATTTTTATTTGTCAGTTATACCTCAGGAAAGCTGGGGGTGGAAGAGATAGGCAAAAGGTTTTTTCTTTCATATGGAGAAGTCAACAAGGCTAGAAAGAACCATGAGTGGAGAAGTGGGATGAAGGGTGGTGTGATGGAATAGACGATCAGAGAATGTCTCACCCTGAAGCCAGCCTATTCTCAGATGGGCTGTTAAAAAGGGGTTGTTACTACTCAGCCATGTAAAAAGATGAAATATTGCCATTTGCGACAACATAGATAGATCTTAAGGATATTATGATAAGTGAAATAAGTCAGACAGAGAAAGACAAATACTGTATGATTTCATTCATATGTGGAATCTAAAAAACAAACTAACAAAAACACAAAATAAATGAACAAACCAAACCAAACGAAAATGAACACAGATACAGAGGACAGAGTAATGGTTACCAAAGGGGAATGGGTGGGGGAAGAGGGGAAAATGGGTAAAGAGGCCAACTGTATGGTAATAGATGGAAACTAAATTTTTGGTGGTGAGCACGGTGTAGTCTATACAGAAGTAGAAATATAATGTTGTACACATGAAACTTACATAATGTTAAACAAATGTTACCTCGTAAGAAAATAAATTTTATAAAATGGGGTTGTTTATTGATTCAGGCAGATGGTAGGACAAAGTTCAGGCTCCTGGGGGAAGGAAAGAATCAAAACCAAAGTTTAGTCAACAAACATTTTGTTCAGTTAATCATTTACAAGGCAAGAATGGAAATGTGGAGGGTAACTGTGTCTGTGTTACCAGTAAACAAGGGGGCATCCGTGACTCTTGCCAAAGTCATATAGGAAAGGGTGTTTCTTTGCAATAATCCCTTTTCCAGAGAACAACAGGTAAAGTTCAATATTGTCAGCATAATTATAAATTCACTGAGATATTATAAATTCTAAATATAAAGAATATATTATATAAATTTTATAATATATACATTATAAATTATAATTTATATATATTATATAAAAGTATAAATTAAAATTATAAATTATAATTTTTATATATTATATTGTATATTAAATTATATAATATTTAATTATAAATTATAATTTATAAATTATAAATTCACTGAGAAATCAAATGTAATTTTTTCCCTTGAAGTTCATGGTGCCCTCCATAGAATACCAAACAAGATAGTGAATGAAAATAGACCTGATAGTGAGGCTACCTGGTCTCCTTGTGATGAACTGAGCAATACAAGGGAATTATTTTAACTACTATTTCTTAATATAAAAGAGAATAACACATCTTCTCTTACTATAAGGAATGGGGCAAATATGAAAATCTTTGGAAACGCTTTGTAAATTGCAAAACATCAGACATGAGTTTAATATGTGTAAAATGAATATTGGCTGAACAAATGAGTGGGTGCAGAGGTGCAAGGGGACAGGAAGAGCCCAGTGTTCTCTCTGCTAGTTTGTTAGAACATACTGCTCCCTCCCCCCTAGCTTGCCTCCACATCTTGCTTAAGTAGGAAAGAGTAAATTAGATTTAGCTTGCCAGAGATAGCAACTTTGAATTCTATGCTGTCCAGTACATATCAAAAGCCAGGTTATGAAAAGCAATATTTTTAGAGAGCTGTTTGAGGGAGTGAATTCTATTTCTCTGGATATTTTTAAATGTTACTTTTGGATTAAGGCAGGCCGTCAAAGAGCTATGTGCTTACACTCGCTTATTTTGTCTTCTCATAGAATAATTTCATTGAGCCAAGACTCGATACAGGAGTTTCATGGAGTGGCTTAGAGCTCCAACTCTAGACTTGGGGCAGACCTGAATTTAAATAACAGTTCTGTCACTTAATTGTTGTGACCTCGAACAATTGATTGACGCTTCTTGAGGTTTATCTATAAATTATGTTCATATAGTAACTTCTTTATAGGGTTTCTGGAAGAGTATATGAAATTATATATTCAAAAAGATGATCACCATTTCTGGAAATAATAAACCTTTTTGGGTATGTTTCCAGCTAAAAATGATGTTCTGAACTCTACAGCTTTAGAACCTCAAAAGTCAATTTTGTAAAAGTGACCGTTTTGGTCACAGATGATCAAGAAGGAATTAGATATTCCCCCAGGTAGGGCTAATCAGATTATGACCAGGAATCTAAACCTAGAGGTTCTGTAGGATTTGGGGTTGAGCTATTAAACAATTCAGTTATGGCACCAGAGCAGCAAAGTTCTGTTTGCATTGCAAATTGAAGAGTAGATAGAGCCATACAGGGAGAGAAGAAAAGAGCAGATGTGAGAAAAAGATAAATCCTTGGGAGCTTTTCTCTTTGGTCTCAAGTGTCTTTCTGAAGGCTGCACCCCTGACCTTAGGATCCAAGATTACCCTCATGGGAAAACTGTGTGTCTAGTTTCAGAAGCTGTATATTTCTATAACAAACTTCTTCAATTATTTATTCTATTTTTATTTTTTATTTTTTAAAGACATTATTTATTTACTTATTTTATTTATTTTTGGCTGCATTGGGTCTTAGTTGTGGCACACGGGCTCTTCCTTGCAGAGTGTGGGCTTCTCCCTAGTTGTGGTGTGCAGGCTCCAGGGTGCGTGGGCTCTGTAGTTGTGGCACACGGGTTCCAGAGCGCATGGGCTCTGTAGTTTGCAGCACTCAGGCTCTCTAGTTGAGGCACGTGAGCTCAGCAGTTGTGGCACATGGGCTTAGTTGCCCCACGGCATGTGGGATTTCAGTTCCCTGACCAGGGATCAAACCCACATCCCCTGCATTGTAAGGCAGATTCTTTACCACTGGACCACCAGGGAAGTCCCCTTTTTTTATTTTTAGAAAGGAAAATTGAAAATTGGATCAGAATAAGATTAAATGAAAAGGAGAGATTATATATATGATCCGTGCATCCATGTAAGGAGTGTACTTTATTGATGAAACAAGCATCCTATACCGCTTTAGTATTTAATTAATTTAAATGGAAATCAAGACATACTCAATTATTACTAAATTTAAATATTCTCTCAATAGTTTGTTCTCATCCAGCGTAAACTCATCAACACAAGTTGAACACTCATTTGAAAAAATCTCTAATTGCAGAAGTCAATTTATAATTGTTGGGGAAGGAAAAAACTTTATTCTTCTAGGTTCTTCTGACTGGACTAACACTTAAATTGACATGAAACATTAACAGAAGAAAAACCAAATTTAGCTGCATATGCATAGAGCTTCCATAAGACTATGAGGCCCAAAGACAAGTTAGGCAATCAAGGCTTATATGCCATCTGAGAGAAGAAGGGGGTAGGGGTTTGAGGCTTCAGAGGGGAGGAAGTCAATTCACATGGAGACGGAAAAACAAATTTTTGGTAAACAAATGTTTGCTATGCCATAGAGACAGTGGGACACAGAGTGGACTTTGGTCTCCAGGCCCTGCTGAGTTTCCCTACCACAGTAGCCCATGTTCTCTGCAGATATCTCTGGTGAGAGGGCTCTTCCTGGACAAGGCCCCTTATCTAAATTCTTTTAGGCAGTTAAGGGGGAGGAAAAAAGAAAGACTTCCTGAGCCTTTTGATTCTTAAAAACTATCAGCTCAAACTAACTGTCAAGCCAAAGAGACACATTTTGGGGTGGCAAGTTTTGTTTTACCAGCTAATCACTCAGAAAACTGGATTGCAGCTAAGCAAGAATAATTCCACTCAAGAGGATTTGACTAAAGTGAGTTTCATGAGGTTATTTCCAAAGATGCAGGCAAGATTAAGGGACCTGAACTGATAAGGGATAATGAGGCACCCAGAGACTGGCTTCAGTAGAAAGCGATCACCACTCTTGGCCTGAAGGGGCTAGGGAAAAGGATATTACGAGAACCCAGTGAGAGCTGGAGAAGAGGCCACCTCACAGGAGTTGACTTTTCTATATGACTTTCCTTAGATTCAGCGTATCTAATTAAAATATAAAACAAACTCTGTATTTTTATCACTTTTGTTTTATTAACTAACTTAGGAAGAATTCTTAACTGTATGAATTTGTGTCTATGTAAAATCACAGAATCTTTCAATTACTCAAGTCTTAGTTTGCATCCTTCTGTAGGTTTCATGATTTTTTTCATTTAAGTCTTACATGAATCCAGCTTTATGGGGAAGGGTGTTTCATCTTTGTTGCTGTTATTGCTGTTCTTGTTATTACTGCTTCTTTTGTAAATAGTTTTCTTCATTATCTCTTCTATCAGGTGATTCCCTTATTAATTGCAAGCTCTTGGAGTTGCATTTCAGAGTGAGCTTTTCACCACTTTGACGGTGGTCACTAGTTAGTACTCTTCCTGCCCTTCTTCTTTTCACTTCTTCACTATCAGATTTGACCAATCTCAACTCAAGAGAACAAGCTGACACCAAATACCTTAAGTGTTTTCCCCACATTTACATTTTAATTTAGAAAGACATATATAGCCATTGTACCAAGAAAAAAACAAACCATAAAACCAAAAATATTGTAATAGATGAAATGAATATTAAGTGTCAGTTACACTTCCTAGAAATAATCACGTTAATTTTCCTTTTTTTGTGGTATATGTATATATTTGTTTATTTTAGAGTAGTCTCAAATATATTGTAGAAAAAGAAGGCATATGAATAAATAAATATAAGTCCTTTCAAACTTTAGATATCCAAGGTTCTTGTTTAAATCTCATTATCTGGGAAATGTTTGAGCAAAATTGATGCAATGTCAATACAAAAAGAAAATTTCACTTATTAATTGTAGAAATATCAGCCCTTTGAGGGCAAAATCTATATCTTTTAATTATTTGAATTGTTTATTTATAAAGTACATTTCTATATAAAGAAGTAGAGTAACTTACTGTAGAAGACTTTATACCAGCTGATCAACCCCAGAATTTTCTGAGGTTTTAGACTATGCTTGTGTTAAAGAAAACATTATTCATGACACTTCTTAGAGATGTGAAGGTAGACTTTATTCAGGACTGCTGCACTTTGTATAGGGATTATTGCAATGGAATTGTGCAGTAGGGGAGAGCTATTTGGCTCAGCTTTGAATACAGCAAGGAAATGTGGAAATTTATAGTCAAGGAGCAAATAAGAGGGGACATGGTGGAAATAAATGGAAAATTAGTAAGAGGGAAAGGTTTTATTCTTGCTAAACTGACCTAACAAGATTCTTGCTGAAGGTAGGCCAGGATGATCAGATATTACCTGGGGGATAGTAGAGGATAAAGGAATTTGGGCAGATATTGAGGGTGATCAGATATTAATCATGGGGGATTCTGGCTAAATGGACTTAGCAGGATTCTGCCAAAACTAGACTCTACAAGTATTAAGATAATCCCAAGATCAGGCCTAGTTGAGCAGAGGGCTCGGAGAAGCCCGACTAAAGTTTTGTCCTGGAAAGAATCCTTGTGCTACTAGCAGTAAAGGGTCATGCTGCTCTCTACTGGCACATATCAACATCTGCTGCTAGACTGACTGCAGCATTAGTTCATTTTTAGATTTCTGGCTTGGAGCACAGTGAATATCAAAGATGATCAGAAAGTTTAAAGAGACTCAATTCTACTAATTTTCTGCTGTTTTATTAAGTTCTTTAAGAGTAAATAAATTTTTGTTTCATTTTTTGAAGCGATTCAAATAGTTAGTGATTTAGAAATTAATTCGAGAAACAATGTCTTAGCATCAACTAAGTGCCAGGTATTATGTTAGTCACTGAACACACATAGTTCAATCATAGGTAAATCTTACTTTCAAGGAATTCACACTATATTAACTATCAGAAAGTGTCATTAAAGATAACAGTAACATACAAAGGAAGTACAGAGAGAAAAAGGATGTGCCTTCACTCTCCCATCCATAATCAATTTCAGAAAAAACATTTTTTTCTAGTGTCATTCCCTCAAGTTCTTGAACCAAACCTGATAGAGCCTGCTAGGAAAGAAGGACTTAAAATTATTTTTCTTATTTTAAGATCATTCCTCAGAAAAGTTCTTTATTCATGGTGTTATTATAACCATTTCCATTAATTTCAAAAGTGTACTAATCCACATGAAACCATTTCTTCCATAGTCCCTTAGTGGGACTGGAATTCTATGCTGAACTTCAGACAAACTGGAAGAGATCCTGACACAGACCCCAATTCTATCTCCTTTAGGATCAGATGCTTTCCTTGGTCACTTTAGTTAGTAGAAAAAAATTCTATTTCAAAAAAGGAAAATATCTAGAACCCCAGTACAAACCTTCCCCCTCTTGCCCACTGATTTGTAAATATTACTCTTTTCGCCCATAGATATGAATACTGTCCACAATTACACTCCAGTTTATCCCTCTCCACTGGACCTTGTGCTTTAATTTATGATACCCCTCCAAGGGGATGAACCCTACACATGGGTCAGGTCCTTTAATTCAGGGGTTATTCCTCTTCTCCTCCCAGCCTTTCGGGCCATTAGAACAGAAGTTAACGTACCCTGAATGGTAAGGAAATGTTTCATACAAGAGGTAATACTTGAGCTAGGTTTTAAAGGATGAGTCAAATTTCTCTTAAGAACAAAATGGAAGAGAAGAAATAACATTCTAATTAGAGAGAAGAGCAGGTGTAAGACATCTAATCATTTAGTACTTAAAAATAATGATGTGGATATATTGATATGAAATTATCTCTAAGACATTCTTGAGTGACAAAAACTGGGAGAAAAACAATTCATAAAGTGTCATCTCTCTAATGTAAAATGAACAATTATATATTTCTTAATATATGTATACATATCTGATTGTATATATATATATATATACAGGCAAAATGCTTGCAAACTGATTTGGAAGAATCTCTGAAAAAGAATATGAAATTGGGTGGTACAAAAGAGTGACTTTGCTTTCTCTAATCATTTGAATTTATAAAATGTGATGGTGTAGGATTGTGTGTATGTGTGTATATTCGTGTATTACTTGGGAAATTAAAAACTTGTTGAGAAGAAAGAATAAGAATGCTCAGTAGAAGAAAAAGAGCATAGATAAAAAGGTGACTGGGTGGCAGGACTGCAGAGAAAATATTTTTAAATTTTTGTATAGTTAAGTCTTTCTGAACAAAGAAATCTGGGACCTAGGTTAAGAAACAAGCCTTGGCAGTTAAAAGATGACTGAGATTTACTATCTGGGACGTATTCATTTACATTTGGAATCCAGGAAACTTCCCTGGGCTTGCAAAACTGGAGGTATTTGACACATTCCAACACCCCTGGAGACATTCATTTACATTCCGAAGGATAAGAACCTTGAAACCCTCTCCTTCATTTCCCAATTATAATTTGTTTAAATTAGGGAAATTAAGCTTTCCTTCCTCTCTCTGGACCAGAGGAAGGCAACATGTATATAAACTCGTATTTATATTTTTCAGGTTCCACTCCTGTAATGCAAAAACAGCATTTGTACTTGCAGGCGTGTCCATCTGGTTATCACATTACTTCAGAGAAAGAATTAGGGTAAAAAGGAATTAATAAAGTTATGACGGTGAGTAATAATACCTCTGATCTCTGCTCCAGAAATTTTATGTTTACATTCAGATAATATGAACAAATATAGGTATTAAAAACTGACCACAACACTGTTATTCAATTTCATCGAGCGTCATACTTTTGTGGCAGGGTTGAAGGTGTCTGTCTCCCTGGTGTTTTTTTTTTTTAAATCCCATCATTTTCAGAACAGAGATTGAAAGACATTATTTTTCCTTTTTTCGTTTCACACGTATTTATTGAAGGCCTAGTAGGCACCAAAGTACAACAGTGGATAACAGCAGATATAATTCCCCACAATCTGTTGAGATGAAGCAGGCAATAGACAAAATAAATGAGACATATAGAATTCCAAATAGTGATTAGCATTAATTTCTAATAAGTAAAGCAGGATGATAGGGTAAGGAGTAGTTTATTTTAAATATGGTGATCAAGAAATTCATTTCTGAGTAGGTAGCATTTGAACAGAGATCTGAATAAGAAAAGTGAGTAAGCCATGAAGATATTTTAGGGAAGAGCATTCCAGAAAAAAGGGCACAGCAGGTGCAAATGTGCCAAGTATGTTTGGCGAATAGTAAGGCTGTTAGTATGGAAGGAGGAGAAAAAGGGATAAGTAGGAGGAGAAGAGGTTAACAGCAGTGGAGAGCCAGATTACAGAGGGGTTTGCAGTCTACTGTAACATCTTTGGTTGTTCTGGGAGAACTCATCACAGAGATCTGAGCAGAGGACTGAGAGAGATCTGATTTCTATTTTAAAAGATTTACCCTGGTGACTACACTGAAAATAAATGTGAGGTTGGAGGTGCAGGCAAGAGTAGAGCAGAAAGAATAGTTGGGGTTTCAACTAAAAAACATACACACACAACAATGTGAGAGCTGTGAGTTCAGTTTTATTTGGGGCTTACTGAGGACTATAGCCTGGGAGACAGCCTCTCAGATAGCTGTGAGGAACTTCTCTGAAGAGGTAGTGGGGAGGTCAGTATATATACATGATTTTCATGAAGAGGGTACGTGAAACCAAGTCCACATCTCTGTAGAAGGTTGCTGCTAGTCACAGGGAGCAGATGTCTCCATTAATGATTTTAGTACCTCTCTAGGTATGAGAAGATGCAAGATTTGGGGTTCAAGAATTTCTCCTGAAGGTACCTAACTATCTGAAGGTTTGTTCTGCCAGTTTTCCCAGAGCACAGAGTGTCTCATTCCTAATCTCCACCCTGAACTCCTTTCAGGGTGTGTTAAAGGTCAGCAATCACAGTGGCTAATGACCTAATCCTTGTAGAGCCGGATGGCAAACAACATTATTCAGTTGGCAGGAGCTTTTGCAGCTATCCAGGCAATGGTCCATGCTGACTTGGATGAAAATGAAAGTGATGGATTTGGTAAGAAGTAGCCATAGACTCTACAGGATTTGGGAATGGTTAAGTGAGAGAGTAAAGTAAAGGATGATTCCAAGGTTTGGGGGCTGAGCAAGTCAAAGAATGTTTTATTTGGAATTCACTCCTTTGGATACAAGCTACAGGAAAGGGAGGATAAGAGTTCAGTTTTGGACTCATTAATTTTGAGAGGTCAAATAGATATCTACATGGAGATGGGTAGTAAATGTTGATTTTTAGGGGAGAATTCCAGCATAGAGATAACACTCTATACCCTATAAATGTGCATACATAATTATTATTCATAATAATATACATAATTATTCTGTTCTTCATGAAGTATAACTTTCATTCAGTTTTTTGCTCAAGTATCACTTTCATAGGCATTTCTAGATCAGTTTATATCAAATAGCAACCTTCCCCCAAACTTTAGTCCTTTACTCTTCATTATGATAATTCATAGGATTTATCTCCACATGGCATATTACACATTTGTAGGAATATGTTTGTTTGTTTGCTTGTTTTCTCTCTCCCTCCATCAGAATAAAATATAGGCTTCATGAAAGTAGAAGATATATTAGTCATAGCAGTTTCTCTGGTAATTACCTAGCACATAATATTGATCAATAAATACTTTTGAATCAAAGCATAAATAATGTTCATTTTGATACTTATATGTTTCACATGTTACTATTTTTTGAGTAAAATAATTGTAATTATTCATATTTTTTTTCCCAAAACACCTACCCAGGCGTCTAACATTATTAGGTATTAAACTATTTATTTAATTAGTAAATAAAGAACTGAATGATTCGTCATTGACTTTTATTTAATACAATTTTATTTTAACAGCTTATTTTGCATATTGGTAGGTAAGGATGCTAAAAGTTTAGGGGGGCTGTCAAACAGAGAGAGCTTTCTGAGTATTCTGAGTGAGAGATTATGTAGGCTATACAGGTACTTCCTTATACCTGGTGTTCCTCTCCTTCCTGGACATTTAGAAAACCGCATTTCTTAGCCACTTTGTCTTTGACCTTGTCACTGTTGCTCAGAGGACAGTCCTGTTGATGATTGCTCATTCAGACAAAACATGTGTCCCTGGAAAGGGAGCCCAGAACATGGTCTCTGACCCAACACTACAACTTAACCTATACACTGAAAAATAGAAGAGCCAGAACAATGGAAACTTTGAGTATAGTTAAATATCTGTGGTGGTAGAAGGCTCTTGTGGCCTCCTATCAAAAAAGGAACATTCTTTCGGTATTAGCTAGATGCCCCATATTGATTTTGTGCAATAAAACATTGCTGTTGCAAGTGGTTAGAGATTAGGTAGAGGGAAAATGCACTTGAATTCATCAGTTGAGATAGTAGGCTACACATCTTTAACTTATTTAGGTAAATCTCTAGGAGCATGACTGCTGGGTCATATGGTAAGACAATGTTTAGTTTTGTAAGAAATTGCAGGCTGTTTTCCAAAATGTCCATATTATTTTGCATTCTCACTAGCAATGAATGAAAGTTCCTGTTGCTTTGGATCTTACTGAAAAAGAGATAAAAGCTTGATTTTTCAGGGAGTCAATAAACTAAAAACTACATTGTGCCTTTTAGTAAATCATTTTTACAAGAATAATTACTGAATTACTCGGGAGGTAGAACAGTGGATCAGTAGTGTTTTTAACACTTACTGCCTCACTCCTTATCATCTACCAAAGAAACTTTTCTGGTATAAATTCTGCCTGTATCCGAATCCATCCAGCCACAAAAATTATGGAAAGTTTTGTTCTGCCTGAGGACTCAAAAGAAGAGAGCTTCAACCTTGGATTCAATGCGTTGGGAAGTGACCTATTGGTTACAGAATCTTTTGAATACATGATGAAGAAGTAAAATGCAGCTGGTTTCAATGTCCATTGGAGGACTTGGTCTGTTGGCCCATGTCTGTAGAATTCTGAATCCCTTAAGCATCTGATTATACTTTGTAATGTATAATGTGTAATGTATGTTTAATTCCTAAAACATTTTTCTTCTTGCTGTGTGTTTAATTATCTTCAAACTATTGAATCTATAAGTTGAAGAGCTACCACTTGCTTGATAATTTCCTATCAACTCCAGCTTCAGATCCCACTGCCGCAAACTAGTATAAACTGAATTCGTTTCCTATCATTACTTTTGGAAAATACTCCTCACAGTTTCCTGTGTTTTTTCTCTCATTTTAAGGATTATCATCATCTCTTGGATATCCTCATAGAGCAGAAAAAAGATACCATGATCATTCTCCCTGCAACCTTTTCATGGCCATGTCAGGCACCCTGATACACTAAAAGGAAAAACAAGACAACTTTGATAGTGTTTTCTAGCCTGACTGCCTTTGGTGTCTGTTTTATTTAGTTCTGAAAAGAATACTTACTATTTTGTAAATCATTCCATGTTCAACAAAGAATCCATGTACATTCAACTTCACTTCCCCTAGCAGTATAATTTATTAATTTATTCTATAATTGACAAACAAATGAATGAATATATCTGTGAATTATATAAATATTTTGCAATATGAAGGAACATAAAACAAGAAGGGAAATATAAAACAGAGCTCTGAGAGTTATAGGTATAAGACATGCAAAAACTATTGTGAAAAAATAAACTTGAAATGCCCTTAATAGATGGGTAGAACTTTGACAGGACAAGAAGAGTAGAAAAATAATTACAGCCAAAGAAAACAGTATGAACAAATGCAGAAATGAAAGGTTAGCAGACATTTGGTCCTATCCAAAACCATTTGGCAGGAACCAAATATGCTCATGGATGTTTTGGATAGAACCAAATATCAAGGACCTTTTGCAGTAGACCAAATGTCTTATGGACCAAATGTCTTACAGACATTTTGGACAGGACCAAACATCCTGCAAGGAAATAAAAAATCAAGGGCATTTTCCTAAAACAATAATCAGTAGAGTATCATAGAATACAAGCTGCTAAATACTAGTAGTATTACTAGTACTAGTATTAGTATACTAGTACTAGTAGTAGTATAGTAGTAGTATTACTATTAGTAATACTAGTAGTAGGAGGAGATAAGATTTGAGAGATAAATGGAAACTTATTGTGAATGGCTTTTTTAAAATAAATTTATTTATTTTTATTTATTTATTTTTGGCTGCGTTAGGTCTCCATTGCTACGCGCGGGCTTTCTTTAGCTGCGGCGAGCGGGGGCTACTCTTCATTGCGGTGCACGGGCTTCTCATTGTGATGGCTTCTCTTGTTGCAGAGCATGGGCTCTAGGCATGCGGGCTTCAGTAGTTGTGGCTCAAGGGCTCTAGAGCACAGGCTCAGTAGCTGTGGCACACAGGTGGATTTTTAACCACTGCATCACCAGGGAAGTCCCTGAATGGCTTTTTTTGCTTGACTCAGGAGATTTTACTTAATTTCATAGATAGATATCTGTGAGTAATTACTGGAGAAGACTGAGATTGAAAAAGTGGAGAAAACACACATTCTGAGCTTAGGACACGTCCAAAGAAGGGAAAGAAACATAAGAATTAAGACAATTTAGGACAGCATAAGGGCATAAAATATATGAAAATCTATATGTGGACTTGTGGAAATATGGAAAGACACTGCCCCATAAAGAAGAAAAAAGGTTACTAAAAAAGGAAATAAGAAGGTTCTTTAGTTTTATCTCAAGCTAGTTCAAAAAATACCAAGATTCAAATTGCTCAAACCTATCTCAATACTTCCTATACACACTCCTCTTTCTCTCGTCCAACTGGTACTCAATCCAAGATCACATTGTCTTAAAATTCATAACTTGGTCATAAACAGTGTAAGATGATAGAATTAATTTGCATTTGATTTAAAATATTAATGGCTTTTAACTCGTAGCTTAGTCAAATAATTTCCTGTGTTTTCTTCTAGCCTTTGATCTCAATTTCTACCAAATTGTTCTAAGCACTTCAGAAAGGGGAACAGCTTTGGTCGCTTGCATGTATCCTGTCTTTTCGATGTGAACTGGATTTCAGAGTCTCTAAAGACTTAGCACATGAGGGAAAGTTTGTCTTTACAGGAAATTTTTCATAATAAATGCAGTATGAATGGTGGAATAAGAAAAATCAATATTTCTCAAATCAGCCTAAATCAAGGCTAAGATTTTTCTAAGGCTAAGAGGAAAGCAACACCATTATGTAAACAGAATATCTGTCATCCCCTGAACCCACTATCAATAGTATCACCAAATGTGAGAGAACCAGATAATATTAGTCATCTGATGTGGTACAATTTGACACACATAATTATGTATGAAGTATTATTGAAAAAAATAGTAAACTTGAATTTAAACTTTAGATCTAACTTCTAGTCTACAAGATAAGTGGGAGATAAAAGAACAATTTAACATCACCAGGAAGCAAATAGAATGCAGTTTTTAGAATGCAAGATTTCAAAATTCAGAAAGACTAGGGTTTTTTTCAGCACATCAATGACATGGAAAAATTGCAGGGAGCACCAGAAGCCAGCCCTGCACTACACCCCAGGCTGTTAAGTGGTAGGCGCCCTGTAACCATGACCTTGGTTTGTGCCTGGCAACTTCAGCTCCCCATTGGCGGCTCCTCCTGTAATGCTACAGGCATCTACTGGCTGCATGCCTTGTTGGCATTTTATGTGCTGTGAGCTGTTCTCCAAAAGGCAGGACTTAGGATTGTATAAAGAGAATGATGCAATTACAATTCAAATCTTTTCCTGTGGTACAATTCAGTTTATGGAATTTGAGTATTACAAAAAGTTTAACTACTGCAAAGCTGGGGGTTTCTTTTCACATGAACAGATTAATAACTGTCTTTTCCTTGCTGTATATTCTTGGCTCCTTTGTCAAAAATTAATTGACCATATAAGCATGGGTTTTTTCCTGGGCTCTCTATATTTTTCCTCCAATCTATGTGTCTATTTTCTTACCAGTATCATACAGTTTTGATTATTATAACTTTGTACTGTAGTCTGAAATCAGGGAGAATAATCTTTACAGCTTCTTTCTTAAGATCACT
Organism: Eschrichtius robustus; assembly: GCF_028021215.1. Lineage (NCBI taxonomy): Eukaryota > Metazoa > Chordata > Mammalia > Artiodactyla > Eschrichtiidae > Eschrichtius > Eschrichtius robustus. The sequence continues at coordinate 64,913,549 of NC_090827.1, read as the reverse complement.
TTGGCTATTCAGGATCTTTTGTGATTTCAGACAAATTTCAGAATTATTTGTTTTAGTTCTGTGAAAAATGCCATTGTTATTTGATAAGGATTGCACTGAATTTGTAGGTTGCTTTAGGTAATATAGACATTTTAACATTCTTCCAATCTATGAGCATGGTATATCTTCCCATTTATTTGTGTCATCTTTAATTTCTTTCATCAATGTCTTAGAGCTTTCAAAGTATAGGTCTTTTGCTTTCTGAATTAAACCTATTCCTGGGTATTTTATTCTTTTAGATACAATTGTAAATGGGATTTTTTTCTTAATTCCTCTTTCTAATAGTTTGTTATTAGTGTAAAGAAATGCAACAGATTTCTGTATATTGATTTTGTATCCTGCAACTTTATTGAATTCATTTATTAGCTCTAATTTTTTTTTCTGGTGAACTATTTAGGGTTTTCTATATACAGTATCATGTCATCTGCAAATAGTGACAATTCTACTTCTTTCTGTCCAATTTGGATACCTTTTATTTCTTTCTCTTGTCTGATTGGTGTGATTAGGACTTCCAGTACTACGTTGAATAAAAGCAGTGAGAGTGGGCATTCTTGTCTTGTTTCTGATCTTAGGAGAAAAGCTTCCAGCTTTTCAACATTGACTATTGTTAGCTGTGGGTTTATCATACATGGTCTTTATTATGTTGAAGTATGTTCTTTCTATACCAACTTTGTTGAGGGTTTTGAATTTTGTCAAAAGCTTCTTCAGCATCTATCAGGATCACATGATTTTTATCCTTTGTCTTGTTAATGTGGTATATCATGTTGATTGATTTGCAGCTATTGAATCATCTTTGCATCTCTGGGGTAAATCACATTTAATCATGGTGTATGGCCCTTTTAATATTTGTTGAATTTTGTTTGTTAATATTTTGTTAAGGATTTTTGCATCTGTATTCATCAGGGTTATTGGCCTGTAATTTTCTTTTTTTCTTTTTTTTTGTAGTTTCTTTTTCTGATTTTGGTATCAGAGTAATGGTAACTTTATAGAATGAGTTTGGAAGTGATCTTTCCTTTTCAATTTTTTGCAATAGTTTCAGAAGGATAGATATTAGGTCTTCTTTAAATGCTTTAAAGCTATTTTGTACTAAATTTTCTTTGTTGGGATTTTTGGTTTTGATTCACTTTCATTACTAGTGATTTGGAAGATTGTACATTTCTAGGAATTTATCCATTTTTTTCTAGGTTACCCAATTTGTTGGCATATAATTATTCATAATAATCTCTTATAATCTTTTGCATTTCTGTGGTGTCAGTTGTAACTTCTTGCCTTTCATTTCTGATTTTATTTATTTGGGGCCCTTCTCTTTATTTCTTGATGAGTCTGGCTAAATGTTTATCAATTTAGTTTCTCTTTTCAAAGAACTAACTCTTAGTTTTAGTGATCTTTTCTATTTATGTTAGTCTCTGTTTTATTTATTTCTGTTCTAATCTTTATTTTTTTCCTTCCTTCTACTAACTTTGTTCATTGTTTCTTCTTTTTCTAATTCCTTTAGTGTAAGGTTAGATTGTTTATTTGAGAGTCTTCTTGTTTCCTGAGGTAGGCCTGTACTGCTATAAACTTCCCTCTTAGAACTGTTTTTGCTGCATCCCATAGATTTTAGAAAGTTTGTGATTCCATTTTCATTTGTCTCTTTGATTTCTTCTTTATTGAACCATTGGTTGTTTAGATACATGTTGTTTAGCTTCCACGTGTTTGTGTTTTGTGTTTTTTTCCAGTTTTATTTCTTTGTAATTGACTCATCTTGTTTGGGACTCTCTGTGTTTCCTGCACTTGGATATCGGTTTCCTTCACCAGGTTAGGGAGGTTTTCAGCCATCAATTTTTTTTTTTTTTTTGAATACGTTTTCTGTTCCTTTCTCTCTGGTCTCCTCTGGGACCCCTATAATGTGAATGTTAGTATGCTTGCTGTTGTTCCAAAGGTCCCTTAAACTATTTTCATTTTTTAATTTTTTTTTAATTTATTTTATCCAATGTGATTTCCACATTACCCTGTTCACTGATCTAGTTCACTGATCTGTTCTTCTGCATTCTCTAATCTACTGTTGATTCCGCCTAGGATATTTTTCATTTCAGTTATTGTATTCTTCAGTTCTGATGGGTTCTTTTTTATATTATCTGTGTCTTTGTTAAAGTTCTCACTGAGTTCATCCATTCTTCTTCCAAGTTCAGTGAACATCTTTATGATTTTGAACTTTTTAATCTGGTAATTGCTTATCTCTGTTTCATTTAGTTCTTTTTCTGAGGTTTTGCCTTGTTCTTTCATTTTGGGAGGTATTCCTCTATCTCCTTTTCTTGCCTAACTCTCTGTGTTTTTTTCTATGTATTAATTATATCAGCTAATACATAATATGCCTTCTGGTCTTGAAAAAGTGGCATGTACAAGGTGTCCTGTGGAGTATAGTGGTGCAATCCTCCCTGGTCACCAGAGCCATGCACTCCAGGGGTATCCCCTATGTGGACTGTGTGTGACCTCCTGTTGTGACTGCTGCAGGCACACTAGTGGGTGGGGCTGGCCCCAGTGTGACTGGCTACAAGGCCAAGCCATCACTGCTGTGGGTACATGAGTATTGCAGGTGCACTGGGTTGTGGGTCTGGCGCCCAGCCACTTTGGAGGGGTGCTGGTGCTAGCTTAGGCTGCCCACCAGGTGGAGTGGGCCTGGATCCCTGAAGCAGGAACTTTTTTGGAGGGACACTTGTACCAGCCAGGGCTGCCCACGAGGTGGGATGGGGCAGAAGCCACTTTGGAGGGCATGACCAGGGTGGGTGGGTTAATGGTGTGGGTCCTCAGCGGTATGGTGCATGGTGTTAGCTAAGTTGATAGAGAGTCACAGAAATGACTCTCAAAAATGCCAGACCAGCTAGGTGGAAGTAACATTTTTAAAAATGATGCCCACCAGTGCTTCTATCCCAGAGAAATTTCCACCCCTCTGGCACTTGCCCTAAAATTAGTCAATGAATCTCCTTCTCCTATGACTCAAGCACTTCTTAAGCTGGTGCCTCTGCATCTGGGTTGAGTGAGTGAGTTTGTGTGCAAGCCCTTCAAGAGCAAACTCTCGGTTTCTTACAACCCTTTGGCTTTCCTGGATGTGGTTGTAAGTCCTGCTGGTTTTCAAAGACAAACATGGGGGTTCATCTTCCTGGTGCAAGTTCCCTGGGCTGGGGACCAGGATGTGGGGCTTAGACCCCTTGCTCCTCAAGGCGTACCCCTACAGCTGTGATATCCCTCCTTTCATGGGTTGGGATACAACCGGCATTATGGGCAGGGTGGGTTCTGACGAGAACACATCTCTTCCCCTCCTACCCATCTCGATATGGCCTTTTCTTTGTATCCTTAGTTGTAGAAAATCTGTTTTGCTAGTCTTCAGGTCATTTTTAGAGATAGTTGTTCTACATTTAATTGTAGTTTTGGTGTGTCTATGGGAGAAGGTGACCTCAGGATCTTCCTACTCCAGCATCTTGGTCCAGAACCCAAGAAAGAGAGAGTCTTCAAAGATACTGAGTTATCTCAGCAGAACAGAATTGCCTCAAGATCAGAGCCGGCAGAAGCTGACAGAAGGAAGTGCCTGTGGGAGCAGCTGTGCATTTAATTAATGGGCGGCAGAATAGCTGTTCTAACTTTTCACTCCTGACATTGGAGATTTCTCCTAAGCAAAAACTAGGGTAGTATCTATCTAAAATGGGAGTTTTGACAACAGAAATTTCTAGAACAAATAGTATAGATGGAGAAGTGCAACCCAGGTAACTTAGAACCACTAGGGAAAATGGACTGACTTTGTCAAACAGAAGCTAGCCACACACCCTATAGAAAAGCACATTGGATGCTTGTCCTACTCTCCCGCTGGTAATTGTGCAATATACCTCAAGAATACTATTAAATATACTTTACAGCCTAATGGTATGCACTAGAGTGTATCATGGTCTAATATAAACAGACAACCAAAAGCATGATAGAGAGGCACCAAAATTACAAAAAGAAGCATTAACACCTGAAGAAAGTGGTTTATGCAGAAAACTCAAGAAAACTTTAAAAGATGAATAATTAATATGCCCATGATTGTTCATTAGGATGTTACAGGTATTCTAAAATAGACTGTTTTGTATAAGAAACAATGATTATTTTTAGATATTGATTACATGACCATTGAAATAAAACATTCTCTATAGATTAAAATAAAATATCAAATCAACTACCTAGAAGATAAAGTAGAGAGATTTTTGAGAGAAACCAGTGCAAAGGTCAAGAAAACATAAAATGTAAGAAAAAGTTAAGATAAACCGAGTATATATTTAGGTATTTGAAGACTCATTTCATAAGTATCCCACAAAGATAGACATGAAAGAATGCAATGCTTAAGAAATAATAATATAAACAAACACATAATATTTACCTTTTGAAAGAGCCATTGTAGTGACAAGCAGTAAAAATGAAAAACAAAACAAAACTTACCCACGTCTTGCTAAGCAAGATATGAATATATTTGGAAAAAAAATGTTATCCACGAGGACTTTCATCTTTCTCCTTGTTGATAAGTAAGCATTTTCTGTAAGTTTAACCTTTCTTTCCATATAAGACATAGATGTAAAAGAATCAGAAGAGGAAATTATAATTCATGGTGTGAACTCTGTGACAGTCAAAGGCAGAGGTCTGTTAAACTACCTGTAATGTTAGCGAGGTAGAAAATTAATTACTCTCTACATGAGGACATTTAGCATCTCACAGAAATGTTTCTTCCACAGTGAAATAAACAAGAATAAAAATGCATGTAGAAGAATCATATAAACCCTGGTATAAGCAGGGACACAGGTGCCTACATGCCTAGGACATGGAAGATAAGTAATCAAGGAGGAAATGCAGAGCAGACGGACTTGTGGGCATCAGAGTAAAGGGTGCAGCCCATTGCACAACATTGTAACCAACAGACTTGGTTCTGGGAAAAGAACTTAACTAAAATCTTGGTGAAAGTTATGTTGGAATTCTACCTCAGGCAGATTGACTAGAGAGTCACAGTGACTCAGCCCAGGACATGTAACTGATTCTAGAATTCAATCTGCTGTAGGATTCAGGCTGGAAGTTCAAGGAAAGAGATTCTCCCAGCTCAGCTTCAATTTTGGCATTTCTGAAAGACGAAACCATTCAACATACTCAAAGGGTCACAGGATTATAAATGTGGACAAACGTGAATATTTTCTGAAAGAAGTCCACTTTGCAAATGTGACCTGGTGTCCACATTCCTTTCAGAAGAGATATCCCAAACATGTAAGCAGGTAAGTCATGTAAGGTCAAAGTATATACAAGTTCGGGTGACTTCTACCTGGTAAATTGGGAATCATGCAGGAGATGAGCTCTGAGCCAAGTAGCAGAGTCCAAGGCTCTTACCAATTAAATGTAGAATGAGGTTACAATAGCCAGGACATGGAAGCAACCTAAGTGTCCATCATTGGATGAATGGATAAAGAAGATGTGGCACATTTATACAATGGAATATTACTCAGCCATAAAAAGAAACGAAATGGAGTTATTTGTAGTGAGGTGGATGAAGTTAGAGTCTGTCATACAGAGTGAAGTAAGTCAGAAAGAGAAAAATAAATACAGTATGCTAACACATATATATGGAATCTAAGGGAAAAAAAAAAAAAGGTCATGAAGAACCTAGTGGTAAGACAGGAATAAAGACACAGACCTACTAGAGAATGGACTTGAGGATATGGGGAGGGGGAAGGGTAAGCTGTGACAAAGTGAGAGAGTGGCATGGACATATATACACTACCAAACGTAAAATAGATAGCTTGTGGGAAGCAGCTGCACAGCAGAGGGAGATCAGCTCCGTGCTGTGTGACCACCTAGAGAGGTGGGATAGGGAGGGTGGGAGGGAGGGAGATGCAAGAGGGAAGAGATATGGGGATATATGTATATGTATAACTGATACACTTTGTTATAAAGCAGAAACTAACACACCATTGTAAAGCAATTATACTCCAATAAAGATGTTAAAAAAAAAAATGTAGAATGAGGAGAAGCAGCATTCCAGGCGGTAAAGCAATGTGAACAAAGGAGTAGTGACAAAAACAGACCAGGGCATAAGGAGGATTTCACATAACTTGGCTTGCTATAGTGAAAGACCAGACTGGAGAGTCTTGTGGAAAAAGACCAAAAACTAAGTGGTGTGTGAATAACTTGCAGGTAGTAGGGAGATTCGGGACAGTTCCGTGTTTTTAAACAAAAAGTTGAATGTTCAGATTGCTGTTTGAAATGGCTCTGGCATCAATTTCAAGGTAGAAAAGAGAAATTTGAGGGAGGAGGCAGAAAGGTCCGACCCTTACTGATTTGTAATATGATTATGGGTTCAGGGAGAAGGGAGATGAGGTCACTGGCAGCCTTTAATAGAGGGCTTTCATGGGAGCAATGGTGATAGAAGCCCCTGGGCAAAGCTAGAAGACTGTGTGAAAAAATAGAGGTGGTTAGCTTTTTACTTTGAGACGCATATACCCATGTACATATAGTCACATGATGTCAAGATGGTTACCTTGCAGTTTTTCTCCTGGAGGGATATGGGAGTAGATGAATAGGAAGATGAGTCTTTATGACTCTCAGATACGGTTTCTTATTCGAAGACTCCATACTTTAAAGGACGTGCATTAATTGGTAATGGATTTTAGGACATCGTAGATTTCCAATGGAATCTTCCCACGTAGTTATAACCATATTATGGTTCTCAAAATGTGGTACCCCTGGAACGGTAGCATCTATATCGTCTAGAGATTTTAAAAATGCAGATTCTCAGAACTCACCTCAAATCCCCTGAATCATAATCTCTGAAAGTGGGGTCCACAATCTATGTTTTAATTAGCCCTCTATAAAATTCTGAAGCACATTAAATTTGAGAATCACTGGTATAACTCATTCTAAAGATCATATCAACAGATATATTACGTAGAAGAACTGAGACCTAATATCAATCCATTCAAGGTATTGTAATAATATATTTTTCAGCAATGTCACAATTAGAGATATCTGTGAATATATGTATTATATATAAAATCCGGTTATATGACACTACACAGCTCTATAAAGAACAAGCTTAAGTAAAACCATTTGCAATTTCAGGCATAATCAATTCCATAAAAACAACTCAGTCCAAAACCCATGACTTCAGTCTAATAGTGAGAAAAAATATCAGACAAATCCCAATTGAGGGGCATTCTATAAAATATCTGACAATTATTCCTCAAAATTATCAAGATCATCAAAAATAAGACAAACTGTCACAGCCGAGAGAAGCCTAGGAGACATGAGAACTAACTGGAACAGAAAGAGGATATTCAGTAAAAAACGAAGGAAATCGGAATCACGTATGCACGTTAGTTAATATTAATATATCAACACCAGTTCTTTCATTGTAACAAATGCACTCTAGTGATATAAGATGTAATATCAGAGAAAATTGGATGTGGGGTATATGGAAACTCTCTTCACAATTCTTCTGTAACTGTTCTAAAATTAAAAGACTACTGAAATAAACAATGAGATAAGAATTCAAGTTAAACGTTAGAAAAAAGAATAATAAATGTATCAGAATAAACTCATAGTATGCAGAACTCAATATTACAAACAAAAGTAGAAAATGAAAGAATACTTAGAGAAGAAAAATAAAGTCATATAATTTTTTTCTTTGAAATAAAGATTAAAATTGAGGAAATCAAGCAAAATAGAGCTAAGATAAAGATATCACACATATAAACAATATTGGAAATGAGAACAAGTGATCTACAAAATGAAAGTGATGAGACATCTCTGAACACCTTTTTTGCCAATAAATTAAAAAATAGATGAAATTGAGATAGTCTTGACAAAATATAATTTTAATCCATAAGTACAAAGAAAAAACCAAAACATTATGTTTTAATTACATTTCTTTAATGATTATTGAATACTATACTACTGCAACATTAAGAAATTTAGTAATTTAATAAGCAATTAAGTAATGCTACAGCCTGTAAAGGAATTTAATAAGCCATTTAAGACTTTACAAAAAACAAATATCAGATTCAATGATTTTACAGGGGAGGTCTATTAAATATTCAAAGAAAAAATATTTGTTGATGTTTTAAATTTCTAATGGTGTTGAAAGTGTTATTCTCTTTGTTTCCAGTAGGAGGAGATAAAACCTAAGGATTTCTGAAGGAAGCAGCAGAGAAGAAACATTGAAAGCTAAAAGGTAAACTAGACTTCAAGATTTATTATAACTCCAAACACCTTTGTGAGACATACTCCAAGCCTTAAGGAAATTCAAAGTTTTGCTTTCTAGGTTAGGTGTTTTCTGACCATTCTAAAGGAAAAATATTTCAATTTTGTGTCTGGGGAAAAGTCGTGGTAGCCAAGCAATGTTAATGAATGGACTGAGGGCAACTACAAAGTACCACTGTACCTCCTCTTTCCTTCCCCTCTTCCTCCCCTCCCCCCCTGCCCCCCCGCACCGCCCCCTCCCCGGCACGCGCGCGCGCGCGCGCGCACACACACACACACACACACACACACAACCAGGGCAGACTTAATCCCCTCTCTATCCCATAGGTTGTTTTCTTTTTTTAATTTAATTTAATTTATTTATTTTTTGTACAGCAGGTTCTTATTAGTTATCTATTTTATACATATTAGTGTATACATGTCAATCCCAATCTCCCAGTTCATCCCACCACCACCACATAGGTTTGAGAAGGGACAATAGATCTATTTTAATTTCAAACCTTTTCTTTTCAGGAAAAAATATCACCTTTGACCATTAGGTGGCATCAAAGAGCTAGGTAATGTGCTCAGATGACTAAATGCAAAGTAAAAAACTTTAAAAAGTCATGCAATAAATTATCTTTCTTTAGTTAGGCAGGTAAGGACTCAGTATCTGGATTGAAATAATATCAAATAGTTTTTTTAAATTTCCTGAATGATAACTTGTTAATCATTAAAGATCATAGCAAAATGCTTCAGTTAAATTCTACAATTAAGTATATGACTTTATCATATGAATTACTTTATCTTTGCTGAAAAATAGCGTTACTAATTTAATTTGTCTAGACATTTGTATCATCAGTGGATCAGGTCCTGGACATTTAAAATCATTAGGTACTAGACATAAAAATGCACAAATAAATTTGTTATCTACATGCATGTCCCTATTCATTTCTTTAAGTATATATCAAGGCTATGAGGTTAGGGATGAATAGCTAATTCAATTTCAATCAATTAAAAATTATCAATTTATGGCCAAGTATATTTCAAGTACTGCAAGATGCTGATCATACAGTGATGTCTATCCTTGCCCTCGAAGAATTCGCAATTGAGAGGGAAGACAAAAATGCAAATAGGCAATTAAAATACGTGCTGAGAAAATACAGCACTGATCTCATGAAAATGAAACACTGTCCAGAAGACGTCAGAGAAGGGTCATCTAACAAACAGTGGAGGAGAAGTGGTGCCAAAGCAGGGAAAGGCCAGCAAGAGCAGGGATGGACTGGAGTAATATAAAATAAGAATATTCCAGGTGAAGGAAATAACGTGTAGGGATGCGGGAATAAGAGTCTCATGCGGGAATAAGAGTCTCATGCATTCTTGAAACCAAAAGAAATTTGTATCCTTGGGAAAAGGATGGGTGTGGGAGGTGGTGAGAGATGAGGCCAAAGGAGTCAGCAATGCTCATATCATGCAGCGATTTATAGGTGAGATTAGGTGATTGACTATTAGTGCATAAGCAACGAGGAGCCAGTGGAAAAAAGGATTTCAATAAGACAGATATTATGATGAGCTTTGAATTTCTGAGTGATTGCTTGGGCTAAAGTGTGGAACACAGATTGGATAGGAACAATATCAGAGTCACTGAGAGCAGTGAAGAGACGAGACAGTTCCAGTAAGATGGTGGTGGCTTACCTAGAAAGGGGACATATGGTAGGTAGACTCAGAAATATTTAATGCTATATTGGCTGAGGAAAGAGATAGTGTGGTATGCAGATATCTGGACTAAGCGATCGAGAGATGATCTACATAAATAAGAGCAAGGCTCACGCAGAAGGTAATATGCTCCTTTTAGACGCACTAAATCGGATATGCCTCTAAGGCTTTCCTGACCTTCTCCTCAGAGTTCTTCACCTCAGAGAAAGGCACTAACACGCACACATGTGTTATTTGCCTTACTCTCCATATCCAAATGATTACAAAGCTCAATATATAAATTCCTTTCTAAAGTCTCTTTAATCTGTCCAGTTCTTTTCCCCACCAACCCTCTTATTTAAACATTATCATCTCTTATTTGGATAACTTCAAATGGCTCTGAACCTGCTTTCACTTTTCCCCTACTGCAATCTCTTCTCTACTCTGAAGCCAGAGTGAGCTTTTTAGTACATAAATCTGATCTTGTCACCTCCCGTCATATTCCTATGACTTAAAACCTTTCACTAGCTTCCCGCTGTTCTCAAGATTAAGACCAAATCCCTAAATCAGCCTACAAATCACTGAATGACCTGGCTTCTGCCTTTCTAGTATCATATATCACCTTTCACCTACCCATTCCCCCATTCTCCACCACTCCAACAAACACTGGGTCTTTTTAATCTTGCAATGGCATCTTGAGTCTCCTTCAACGGGCTCTGAATATCATGCTCTGTTTTCACCAGAAATTCTGTTCAATAGACATTTCAACGCTTTCTCATTCTATTGACTGCAGCTTTACAAAGCATTTCCTTAGGAGAAAAGCTTTTACTGACCTGTTTAGACCAAACACCTCTTTCACAGGTCCCCATAGCACTATGCACCTGTCCTTTGCTGCATTTGTCAAAGCTGCACTTTTGCATATGTGTATGCAATTATGATAGTATCTCCTGATCCACCAAGCTTCAGGTTTCTAGCCTGAAGACTGGGTCTGATTTTAAGTCATCTTCGGGTTTCCAGAACTTAGTCTGATGTTGGCAAATGGTGAGCGTAGATACTTCTTACTTCTTGAATGAATAATGTAAGCAGAGAAGTACAGTGCACACTTTATATATAAATACGAAGCTTAAGAGACAAGCCAGGTTGGGTCATATGATTCAGGCGTCTTTAGAATAAAAATAATAATTGCAGTCATGGGAGTGAATCAGATCACTCAAGAAATGCACACAGAATGAAAAAGAAAGGAAGGGAAGGAAGGAAGAAAGAAAAAATCAAGGATGTGTTGATTACTGTTCTCAGTTGTTGACATAAAAGCATAATCTGTGTTTAAGCAGGAAAGAAATTTGTTTTAGGAATTTCCAGTGGTTTACAGAATCTGATTCAGAGATCCATGCCTGGAACTAGATGGGAACAGTACTAAAGCCTATGATGAGGCATTTCTAGGGAAATAGTGAAGCTCACACAGTTTCTGCCAGTTCCCTGATGACTTGCAGTTCATACAGACGATACTGGAGAATAAACACTAGAAATTCTGCTACTCCAGTGAGCAAAGAGCTAGAGCCCTCAGCAGGCGGTTAATGCCCCAGACACCTGCTTCTTCATCCTCACTGAATTTCCAATTGTAGTACCTTGAGCGTCAATCTGGTAGGCAGAACCTGGGTCACATGCCTCACTGCAGTAGCAAAGGGAACTCAAAAAGTAAATGTTTAGGCTTTTGCCTTGAGAAGATGAGTCATAATATAAGAAGTTATAAAAAGATAGAGATATCATTCCAAAGAAGATAAGTACCTCCCACATATAACAAATACATGCTAAAATGGCTCAGAAGGAATTCCTGAAAATATAAGAGAAGGTTAAGGAAGCAGAACGATCTAAGGAAACCAGAAAGATATGAGGAAAATCAGGATGATGTGTTATTGGAGATGATATCTGAAAAGAGTGTTCTGGAATAGGAGAATCAGTATATCAAATGCTGCAGAGAAGTTTCATAGGGCACAGACTGAGGAGTATCCACTGGGGACTGGCCAGAAGGAGGTCATTAGTCACCATGGAGGTGCCAGTTTCTGGGGATAATGAGGTAGAAGGCAAATTATAGTATATTAGGGAGTGAGTGGGAGAGAGTAAGTCTAGAACGTTATTTCAAGAAACTGTGGAAGAAGAACTAGCAGTATATTATGGGATTTAAAAGGCTTTGGGTCTTCCCTGGTGGCGCAGTGGTTGAGAATCTGCCTGCTAATGCAGGGCACACAGGTTCGAGCCCTGGTCTGGGAAGATCCCACATGCCGCGGAGCAACTAGGCCCGTGATCCACAACTACCGAGCCTGCGCGTCTGGAGCCCGTGCTCCGCAACAAGAGAGGCCGCGATAGTGAGAGGCCCGTGCACCGCGATGAAGAGTGGCCCCCGCTTGCCACAACTGGAGAAAGCCCTCGCACAGAAACGAAGACCCAACACAGCCAAAAATAAATAAATAAATAAAGTAGCTATAAAAAACAAAACAAAAAAATAGCTAGTACAGTGTTTTACGCATACTAACTCATTTACACATGCTAACTCACTCTACATTAACAGTCCTGTGATTCGGTATAATTATCCCCATTTAGCAGATGAGGAACCTAAGGCACATTCCTTCTACGTTTAAAAAAAAAAAAAAAAAAAAAGGCTCTGCTATTATCGTTTCTTCCGAAGGGAGAGACTTCAACATGTTAGATGGACCCATTCGAGACGGAAAGGTTGAAAACTTTCAGATGAGGACGTTAATGGAGCCAAGGCCCCGTTGTGAGGCTCAGCAGAGGCTGAAGACCCAACTTTAAGGAGGAAGACGGTTACTCGCTCTACTGAAAAGGCAGGGAAGGAGCAAAGGAAAATACGGGTGAATGAATTTGCAGGTTTGCTGGCAAGAACAGTGAGAGTGGATTGGGTGAAGTCAGGTTTTTGTTAAGCGGAGGGTAGAGAGCATTTGAAATAGAGGAGTGGAAGGTAGGAAATATATTCATTTCCGTGGGCGACATTCACAGTCCAGATAAGTTTGGAGCACAGAAATGTACAATGGCATCAACTGCATGATTTTATGATTTTCTTCTGTAGGGTTCAGTAGTCTACTTGTTGGGATAGAAAATTCAGGCCAGGGTGGTCTAAAAGAACTTTCTGCAATGATGAAAATGTTCTGTTCTGTGCTGTCCAATACAGCGGCCACCAGCCACACGTGGCATTTAGCACTTGAAATGTGGCTAGAGTGACAGAGAAACTATATTTTTAATATCTTCATTTTTATTACTTAAAATTTAAGTTTTAAATAAACACATGTAGCTAGGGGCTACTTTATTACACAGTGCAGATTGGGAACTGGGATTTTGCAATTTAGCTTGAAAGGACAGTGGAACTAGGAAGTTCAGAACATTGGCAATAGAATGGCTGAATGGATAATGGATTCTAGGTGACTTAGAAAGTAGTTAATGGAAAGAAGGAGAAATACTGGTGTTACAGAAGATGTCCCTTAACGTACAACTGCAGTTGTAGAAAGAGCTAAACAAAAGAGCCATAGAAGCTGAGGAGGTTAAGATGAAAAAAAAACTAACATATTCAAATTTAGCCTTTTAGAAGTGGAGGAATTCTAGATAATTAATCAACATTTATTGTCTTAAAGCTGACGTAAACCTTACGAATATGTTGCAGAAGTGAAGTGAAAAGGGAAATGTTGGGGGGAGGGATGAATGTCCAAGTATTAATAAAGTTTGCCAAATTATATTTTAACTGTGTGAACTAGTGTATCAATACTAGAAGCTCAGCAGTAGAATTGAATTTTATTAGGCTATGGATACTCCTCAGTCTGTGCCCTATGAAACTTCTCTGCAGCATTTGATATACTGATTCTCCTATTCCAGAATTTTTTTAGGCTATTAATTTGATTAGGTAATTTTCTAGTTCTTTTCTCTTCATTATTTAAGTAGGATTCCAAACTTAAATGGCATATGTGAAATAATTACAGTTCCCCTTTAGATTAAAATATAGTTAATCTATGTTATAGATTCAAAGAGTAGTTTGTTCTTTTTTATAATTATCCATTTAATTTTGGCTGAATAAAGATACTGATATTGGAGACCTCATGCCACTGAAATACACCTAACAAATAATTTCCTTGTTCTAAGTCTGCCTTTAAATAATTGCCAGTGAGTTCAGAACATTTCTAGGAAATGCATTGTGTTTATTTTCCAAACATTTTATCTGTGACAGCTTAATTACCTAATGTGTCATTTTAACCCCCCTTATTATTTCAAATTTATAATTTTATGCCAAAAGCAAAGTATTTTCACCACCATTTATCTATATTTTAACCCTTTTAAAACTAACATCATTTCATAAAGAAATATCCATAAGCTTGACATGTTTAGAGATCATAAAGCAATTAGTGTACTTTGAACTTTTTCACATCAAAATGCTAACTTTAAATCAGTAGAGGTAGCAGAAATCAAAAAAAGAAAAATAAATTTGACTTCTTAAAATAAGAATAGCCCTAAAAAGTTCAGCATATTGGTGTAATGCATAATGACTTTTTTATTATTTAAGAATATCTAAATTACTATTGGGTAATCATTTTATTTCTTTTAACCATCAAAATTTTATTTATTGGCTTAAAAGTCAAGCTTTTAGGTATTTAGGGTGTATTAAATGAACAACACTGACAAAGGTGTTTGTTTTTTGGTACTTACATTCTAGAGGAATGTGGGCAGAAAGTAAACTTTTAATAGACTTATTTAAAATTATACATTAGGATGGAAGATGGTACAGGCTATCAAAAAGAAAAAGAAAAAGAAAGAAAAAGAAGGGAAGGGAAGGGAAGGGGGAGGAAAGGAGAGTAGAGGAGAGGAGAGGAGAGTAGAGGAGGGGAGGGGAGGGGAAGGGAGAGGAGAGGAGTGAAGGCTAAAGGGGGTCAGTATGTTGCGATGGCCAGGGGAGAATAAAGCTGAGGAGAACTCATTGTGAGAATGTGCAGGCCATATAGAAGGCATTTGCTAAATGGCACATGCCATCCTTTTTGCTACCAATTTATTCAAGCTTTCAAGAAACAAAGTACTTCTGTAAAATTAGGTCTAACACCAGTGTAAATAATGTTTTCTGAAAGAATAGATTTGATCACTTGCACATACTTCAAAGGTTATCACTTTTATTTTGTTATTTCCAAGTTCCAAGATTAAGTACATGCATTTGGAATAGCATTTGTTTAGTTTTAGACAAATGCTAAAGGGCTATTCCTGTTTACATACCATCTTAATGTAGTTTAAACCTAATTCTGAGTGACAAATTTTTGGCCAAGGGCTCAAGTCACATTTTAATTATGATATCATCAGCTGGGTTTATCTATGCAGCTCAACTATTTACAACAAAATAGTTAACTGGTTTTCATAGAAAGCTGTCTAAAACTTCAAAAGGTTACTATGAATTATAGTATACTATGGATTATTTCTTGTCTTTTCCTGTTTTTCTTTGCATGTCTTCTTATTTTATTTTCCTACTTTCTTTTATTGTCTAGCACACATACTAAGCCTCAGGTTGTTCATCATTGAATGATAGAATAATTGCAGGATTCTTGTTGATAGGAATAATATGCACTGGAAGAACAAATATATACTAATAGCTGTTATTTGCACAATGTTGGAACATTTGTTTCAGACCTATAAGCTGATCCTTAATTACAGATTGGAAGTTGCTGTCTCTGACGTACAAAAGGATGGTATATCTCAATCCAAGAGAATATTTCCATGTTTTAAATATATTTATTTGCATATCTATTTAAAAATATCGCATCCCTATTAGCTGCAACACACCTTGAGGGTTACAAGAATGAATAATAATGTTTAACCTGTCAAAGAAAGAAAGAGAGAAAGAGAAAGGAGGAAGGAGGGATGGAAGGAAGGAAGGAAGGGAGGGAGGGAGAGGGAAGTATAAAGGGAGACAGGCTACACAACAGTCATTGTCACAGACATTGCAACCCTATAATACCTTAAATACCTTAACAGAGGTCCAATATACTATAAAAGTTTAAAGTGAGTATAAATTACTTTCAGCTGGAGCAAGCAGGGAGGGTTTGTGGATGAGGACATAGCATTCTTCAAGGAGAGGGAAAGAGTGAGGAATAATTAATTTAAAGTTATTGAGCAACTCTACATTCCAGATCTATTTCTAGGTCTTTTCCTTTTACAAATTTTGTTTCGCTTTATCTTTATAACAACCCCAGGAGTCATCATCATCTTCATCTCCACCTTTCAGGTAAAGTAAATAAAATTCATAAAAATCTAACTCTTCAAAATCATACAGTGAGTTTTCTCTTCTTCAGAGACTATTATTTTATGAGAATATCTTAATGAGACACCATAAAATCACATCCTGTGTGACCATAGAAAATTGAGACCCCTCTAGAATATTGCTGATGGCTTTTCTAAACATTTTTAATCTTCATTCTGAACAATTGCTCCTGGCACCAACTCTGGCAATTGCATCTAAACTTCTTCATGTTGAATTCTTCTTAATGTATTGTTTTCTTCCAAGCATGAACACGTGCTTCCTTTACTCCCTAAGATATCATTTACACAAGACTGTTGAATTTGTCAGAATTTCATCACCACTTAATGATTTCAGACGAGGACTTTGGTGTAGGGGAAAGAAAAAATAAAAACACCAAAACTGAATATTATTATAAGTATCCCTAAAGACTATTAGCTAAAATCCAAGAGAGTCTTCACAAGATATGACTCTTCTTGATCCCAACATGCTCTCCTATGCTGTAGTTTGCCACTTTTGAAATCAGTTACCCATATTCCGTCATATCTAGCTAGATTCAAGGCCCCCAAAACCTTGTCTCGAGGTGCCCAATGGAAGTCAAAAATCAGCTAGCAGGTAAACATGTTTTTCACACTTAAAGGATATTCTTTTACATCATTTTGCTGAACATTTCAACACCTCTTTAACCTAAACTTTACCAGTCAAGATTTTGTAAAAATAAACAAGGCAAAACAGGTTTTTAGGTGTGACAATGGAATGAAGAAATGTCTGAATTGTATTTTGTATCCGAGACAACTTTTATATCTTGCCTGAATATGCCAGTATACAGAGCTTGATGCTGAACTAGGGTCTATTTTATTCCATATCTCATTTTTTACTATGTTTCTTTCACATAAAGTTAAGTACATTTCAGTAGTTTTGGAAAGAGAGTCATGAAGGCAGAGAAGGGAGGAAATTGAAGATAAGTTTGAGAAAAATCAATCAGCTAGTTGAATGAAGCACAGGTTATGTTAAGGAGGGTATTATAAGAATTGATTGGAAAGATAATTCAGTTTCACTCCAAATATGAATAACTAATAGTAAGATGTTTGGACACAATTCACCAGGCACCATGTAGCCAACGAAGTGGAAACTTGGGAAGATAAAAGAAGCAAGAAGTAAAAGTTCCACAGCCTAATGTAAAAAATGGAGTTGAATCAACTGTGTCCATATAACTAACCTGGAACAATTACTTATTCATCCACAGCTTCCCACGTAACTGCCCACCCATCCCATTGCCGTGATTCCAACTTTTGAATATACTATTCTATATATTGTCTAGACACTAGTGCAATATTCTCTTTTGGGATTTAGTAACGGTTCTCCCTTTGCCCTAGTAGACTGGGGGATTCAGACTGTCCTTTACTTCCCGATATTGCCCCTGACTAGCTACCCTAACTGCCTTGGATAGAAAACTGAATGACAACCAAAACAGTATGCCTTATCTTTAGAAAAGTTTCGTTAAATTAGTGTGCTTAAATGTTTACTTAATTTTTTAATCTCTAACCACATGCTCTACTTTTTCCCATAGGTTTTCAGGAAGGCATCAAAGATGAAATTCTCTTTGTTTTTTCTATTATATCTTCTCAGGAGGACTTCTAGTTTTCCTCAGAGTGGTTCTGTGTGCCCTATTGATTCATTACTTGTCCAGTTGCTTTACCTATTTTAACCATAGAATGAACTGGGCTCAGACAGAGGTATGTATCCATGATTTTGCTTATAATTTTAAGTCCTCCTCCTCATTCTCTGGTTCTTTCAGACCTCTTACTTACAACAGCAAAAATTGGAGATGGAATTTTTTGATTTTAATTCAGCATAATGTGCACAATCATACAAAAAAATCAGGATTACCTTTTCTACATTTTCCTTCCCAGGGTATGTGTTAACATTATGGCTTTCATCTTCTCACCATCCAAAGCATTCATGAAGCCTCTGCAATGGCTGCTTTGATTAAAAGTTTCCAACAGAATGAAAACATCTCGATTAGATTAGAAAGACCTATTCAGGTATTGTTAAATTACCTTTCTAAAAGAGGATATATATGTTTTTTTCCTTTGTTTCCTATGTGAAGAAGGTAGTAATAGGGGCCTGTAATAGTATAGTCAACCAAGACACATGTGCTCTTGATCTCTTGGTTTTTGTAAGATTTCCCAATTTCAAGACATTGGACAATTATTAACTAAATTCCACATATTTTTAAGTTAGCAAACTCACAGGTTGTGGAGAGTCTGAATTTCCTAAACTTGTCTTGGCAATCCAGGTGCAGCTGGTAGGCCACAGAGTTTTTTCTAAGAAAAGTATGATCAATGTACAATATTTTGTGTTGTGTGAGTTTATGGATATACTTCTATAAAAAGGATCAGCTTAATCTCTGCAATGTTTGCCAGATATTTGTCAGATGTGTTTTAAGAGTTAAAGAATATTCTAAGTGCATTAATAACTTTTAATCTGCTCTGTTTGCCTGTGCAACATGATTTTATTGTTATATTACATGAGTAATTCTATTACTATAATAATATTATATAAAATTCTGTTGCTATTATACTATTACAGCCAGAATATTCTTCTGAAAACTTAAGGGACACATAAGTACTGGAACATTGTCTCTATAAGCAGTCAATTTTATCAAAAATTTTTTTGACCTCTGTTCTTAGAGACTATGATCTCAGTATTTTAACTGGTCTTCTTTCATGTGTTTGTTCATTCATTCAAAAATAACATATTAGTTGAATCTGTCTGCATAGTACTTGACATCTATTGACCAATTACTAATTTATTTTTTATTACCATCTGAATTATAATTTTCTCAGCTAAGAGATAATATGGCCTATAAACTACACTAGATCCTGGAAAGGTAAAGTTCTATATCATGTCTTACAAATTATAAAAACCCTTGCTCTGTGGTTTATACCACATTTGTATTATAACATCACCAAAGAATATTCTGTCTTGGTTACTCTCAGCTTATTAACAAAAACTTCTTTTCCCCACTGGGGAGTCATCATTTTATTTCAGAATAGCCAGTGGAAAATCATTTGTTGACCTAGATATGGACAACGTACACCACTAAAGGACCAGGAAGTCACTATAAAAAATGAAGATTGTGTGGAACTTGTAACAACAGAAGATGAGAATATGTGATAATAATAATTTTTTTAAAAATCTGAGTTGCATCAACAAGGCCTCTTCCAAATTATTTGTTCTAGTATTTCCCAGAAATTTCAGAGATGTAATTGATAAGTCGAAAAAGAAAGAGTTCCTTTATCAAATATGTTTTTGAAATACTACATTCTATAACCTTTCTCTAGGAAATTTATAAACACCTTAGTGACTTAAACGTTCTGAAAGCTCCTATAGTTTAAAAAAAAAAGCCTTTGATAGTCTTTAACCAACACTTATCAAATGTATTTGATCATAGTTTTCTTTTTTCCCCTTACCTGGTAACATTTTACAAAGTGCTATTTAGTTTGCAAAAATGCAGATTCAGATTTATCAGTTGAGTACTGCAGGGAAAAATATAAGTAACAATCTCAAGACTCTTGGAAAACCACTGATTGTCACACAATTTTTAAAATTTATTTTATTCAGGATTCTTGAAGTAGAATAACCTTCACTGCCAAGAAAGAAGGCCCTTCTTGTGTCAAAACTTGTAAGTCTCCAAGGGTTATAGTTTCTAATTCACCTTCTTGGAATTTGAAGAAAACCCCATCTTACACCAATTACTTTCAGAGTTATAAGGATAAGAATACCTTCCATGGTGAATGCAATATGTAAATACTCTTTTAGTGAGTTCTTTTCATAGATTTGAGAAGCCATATTTTTTCAAATAAAACACTTCCGGAGCAATGTTTCTTACATGATCAAAAGCCAGAAAGTCATAAAAATAGGTATGATTGCAGGGCACTTCAATTTTCAAATTAATTAATTATATGAGCATTATTATTGTATAATATGAAAAGAACTCAGAAAATAAAATTTAGAGAACTTATTATTCATTTCCTATCTATCTAGGGAGATACACTGACTTCTCTATCTGGCACGCATACCTCCAAGCATGGTGCTAGGCATTAAGATTAAGACAAAAAAGATTCTTGCTCACGTTCTAGTGGAAAAACCAGGAAATAAACAAATAAATTAAAATGTGCTATTATTACCAGATTATAAATAACATGTAGATGTATATTATCTACATTAAAACTCTCTTAGGTGCTAGGTACCCCCTTTACCAATAAATGCAAGTCTAGCCATAGCCTATGCATTCTGATTTGCTACTATGCATCAAATATTAATGATTTACAGATTATCAAGCTACTGATTATTTGGTTTATTAGGACAGTTAATTGAGATAATTTCTATCCACATCTGAGTAGGGTTTATATTGTCTAAATCTTCAAATTTCTACTTTTAAGTAGCTCTCTGAATTCCTTTTGGAGATATTGATCTCCTCTATTGTATGTAGTCTTAGTGTGAGGGCATGTACACATACCTGGTTCCCCACTAAGGAAGCTCAAAGAACCAGATTCTAGTTCTTCATGCTTTGTTATAGCCAACATGACCCAAGCTTGACAATCAGACCTTCTCTCCTGGAATCGTAAATCTTTACTGAGTAACCCCAAAGTGAAGAGAAGTTTAGGTATTATGGTCCAGCCACTGTGTAGGGTTCAGACTATTCCAGCTAGCTGCCCTTGATGGTCTACCTTCTACCATTCAGAGCTACCTTTTAAATTCTCCTTTAGTTCTGAATCCTCCTCTCCAATAACATTTTGCTTAAGATAGCCAGAGCTGGTTTCAAGGGTTTGTAACCAAGGACCAAAAACATCAGGTGTTTGAAAAGCCCCTGATTTCTTAGTTTTAGAACAAAAATAGAGAAATTTAGATGCAAAGAGAGAAATGATAACCATGAGCCTGGAAATGATGAAATTTCAAATTAGGCACTTATCTAGTCTTTCTCTGACCACATAGGTATTATTATTTCACCAATACCACCAAGAACTGAGTAATGTTATGTTACCCAGGCCCTCCGATAGCATTACACCCCCTACAAATCCACACAATCCAGTCACTTTCCTCTGCTACATCCACCAAATTCTAGGTGTCCTATGTCTCTCACTGGCATAATTCTAAAATCTTCTAAGTCACTGAGTCTGAAAAACAAAAAAAAATTTATTGAGTATGGAAAATCAAGTTATATCTTGTTAAGGAGGAATTAGGTGAAATACTACCTTTACCAAAATTTAGGATTTAAAACAGATGAAGTTATGATTTTTGGTAAAACCCCATTATTATATCACACAAACACAGCTTCATAGGACTTCTCTATCATATGTCTTTTTTTTTAAACATCTTTATTGGAGTATAATTGCTTTACAATGTTGTGTTAGTTTCTGCTGTATAACAAAGTGAATCAGCTATACATATACATATATCCCCATATCCCCTCCCTCTTGTGTCTCCCTCCCACCCTCCCTATCCCACCCCTCTAGGTGGTCACAAAGCACCGAGCTGATCTCCCTGTGCTATGCTTGTTTCATAAATTTTGCAGTCTTACATATCTTCAGTAATAGTCCAAAAATTTCTATATTTATAAGCCCCTTCATTTAGAATATTAGATGAAAGAGAATAATGTCACAAAATTAAGCAAAGTAACTGAAAGTGATGAAAAAAACAAGGACTAAAAGTTAATCAAATCTTATGGTGGAATAAAAAAAAAAAAAAGCCACAACTAAGGAAGATAAAAAATTAGAGGAATGCCTTTTCACAAATGTAAGTTCATAGTTCATTTTATTGCTTTTTATTCCCCTTTGTGTATTTCTCCCCCTCTTTTCTTTCACTGCTTCTTTCTCTCCTTCATTTCAGAAATTTTCCTTCCTTATTTCTGTTAATACTGGTGTACAAAATGATCAAACCTAATGGGCATGTGGTCTCAAAAACCTTAACCTCTAACTGACTAAAATATGAATAATTATCAATAAAACTGAAAGTCTTGATTCACTACTTTTTGAAAAGTTTTGATAACTTTTTTGACTGATATAAAGTGCTTTCATATTTAAAAATCTTATTAAATTGTCATATTCACCATACTGGTTTCAAGATGCCAAGAGATTGACAATTTCTTGATTTACATTTATTTTGCAACCCCTTTACACAAGTTATTGATTTTGCGCCATAATATCAATAATATTCCAAAACACTTAAGGAAATTATTCCTATGACAATTCTCATTCTCCAATGTAAATATACTTAAGTCAATGGAAAAGAGCTTTGACATTCTATTCACGTGGTGCCTTCATTCTTGTGTTTTGCTTTCTTGCTCATTGCTTTCCTCTTTATTTTTATTTTTTCAGAATCATTCATCAGAGAAAAGCTTGACCTCATTTCTGAAGGTTTCCTTGGTATTCATCTCCTTCCTTATTACCTTCTTTCCCCAAATCAACAGCCCCAAACAAAATCTGCAAACTTGGCTTGATTAAAATATTTCCATTGAATGGACTCTGAAATACTGTAAAATGTCTCAGGACCTCAGTTTCAGAAACTATGAAGGGTCCATGATTTTATCCTACTTGTAAGGTAACAAGATGGCCTGCCTCAGTTCCAAGGATACCAGCAGAAGACTGCAACTCCTGAACAGCAGACTAAAGCTTAATTGGATGCAGGCAACCACAGGGGATTATCAGCATTTGCACTCATTTCCCCAATTTTTACAGTGCTGTATGAAGAGGCACTGTATTACGGGGAAGAACTCTAAATGTAGGGAACTCAAATTTTTATAATGAGCAGTAAGTTTACCAGACTTTTACCCTGCAATGAAACATGATCTTTATTATAACTGGACAGACAAGAGCCTGCCCTTTATTCTGAACAGAGACATTATCTCTGTCTTTCTAGGATGTTTACTTAAAAAAAAAAAAAATCCTTGGAAAGATGGTCGAAAACAAAGGCAGCCAGTGCCTCTACTTGCAGGACATGAGGAAGAGCAAGACATCCATGGCAGACTGTCTCTTAATAATTAGTGAAGACCCAGAGTGGGTATCCAAATGCTTCTGTGAAGATAGATTCTACCCCAAACATTTCTAATTTTCCCTCATTTTAAAACTAATCCTTATTTTTAACTTTATGTAGTCTCTGCCAAAATGGATTCTGGATTTTAATATTGATTGGTAAGAGATTTATAGAAATAGTTGTTTGTTAGGCATATAGCACAGGCTCCCAACCCTTCTTCTCCAATATAAATGGGTAAAAGAAATAAAATATAATATAAAGGAACAGTTATGTTTCTTGTTTGTTTTTTTGCTTTTTTGTTTGTTTTTGTTTGTTTTAAGAGAAGAGAAATGGAAGCATGGAAAAATCATTGTATATCTGTATAAGATATAAGGTAAAGATTACATCCTACATTGCCCTCTCCCCAAAATGTGAACGTGACATTAAAATAAGACTTTATGAAGCAACTATTATGTTTAAAAGAAACTGATGTTTAGTAAGTTTAAATCATATATACAGTACAATTTAAGGTAAAGATTCATGTATAACATAAATTACAAATGAATGATAATTTAGATTAAAAATTGCCCAAAGTTATATGATGTTTTTATTGAATTTAAATACTGTAATATAGAAATTTGTTGGTTGTCCCCTTTCTGAGTTAAAAAAATATTCTTATTAGATGTCATAAAGCAGATACTGTTCAGCCTTTAAATATTTCATTGTTTTGAAGAATTCCGATAAACTGTACAAACTACATGATTGAGACAAGGGCATTTTTAAGGACCATATTTGATATACCACAGAAGAACCATTGTTTTCTAGATGATGGATGCTTCCTTATCTTGAGTGACCTATCTTTTATTATCCAGAATGATGCAATAGCTTTAGGGCCAATGAAATGTCCTTGACCTCTGTTAAGGACAAAGATAGAGCTGAATATTTTGACTTCCTGTTTTGACTTAAAAATTAGTAACTCAGAAATAAATGTAAAGACTGAAACCAGAGAAAATAAATATATATAGTAATCTGAAATTTAAAAATAGGAAAGCCAGGATCAGAACTGGGTGTAAGGCTAAAGATACTCCCTCTGAAGGTTTGGATGCTTAGGATTTTCCCCTTCGATTTTGGAAAAAATAATTTTACTGCAGAAATATGAGTTTTTTAACCCATTAGAGAAAACAATATAAAATTATGATAAATATATATATTTTAATTTCAGAGACAATAAATACAGAAAAAAAGAAACACCATACAATGAAAATTTGATTTGTTTGATTATCTAGTGTTTGAATACTTCTCAACATCAAACCCATCATAACATTAATATTTTGTGAAAATATGTCCACAAAATTAATGACTCACAAAGGTAAATATTTTTATGATTGACTAAAAATTTACAAAAATATAAAAGCATTTCCCAAGAGAAAGACAAAAGATACGAAATCATTCTAAAGGGTAGACACGGCCAACATGCATGTGGAAAGTGACCCACCCTGCTTATAATAAGTAAGATGCAACTCAATATTAAAATGATACAATTTTTTGTTCATCATTTTTTATGAAATTAACAAAGACATAAAACCCCCATGTCAGATAAATAATATTTGGTGTAAAACTTATGGCCAAACAAGTACTTTCAAACATTAATTCTGCCTTTATAAATTGAAAATACCCTTTCTGAAGGGTATTTGGAAATATGAATCAAAGGTCAGAAATGTTTATACTCTTTGATCATGAATTCCAATTCCTCTTCTAGAAATATATGCAAAAGACATTGCTAGAGGGTATGCAGTAAAATTCATGTACATGTGTATACGTTACAGCCATATGCATAAAGGCAGAAAACAAAACCAAACTCTGAAAATAAAAAAAAATGCCCTTTAAATGGTGACTAAATAAATTGTAATGTATCTAAAATACAGAAAATTGTGGCTCACAGAATCTGAAAAGAGCCCCAGGGAATGAAAAAGATTATATTCCATCAGGATTGGAAATATTCCAACCAAAGAAATACACATTTACCTCTTTTACATTTTGAGCTTTAAAGAACAGGATCAATTGCTTAAAATTTGTTGCACATTATTAATTATAAAAATGACACTAGGAGAAAGTAATAATGACATAACAAAATGTGGGGAAAAAAAGTAGTTTATGAAATCAAGGTTATGTACTCTACACAAACACTCGTATATATAGCTAAAAAACATGCCACATTTTTACCAGTGACTTCTTATCTTTGGGTTGAGGGTTAATGAATTGTCTTTTCTTTTTTTCTCTTACTGATTTTTAAAAATTGTGTAAATATTTATTTAAATAGTCACTAAACTCAAATCTACAACTGTCCTACATTAAGTAAAAGCTTGTGACTCAAACCTTATACCTCATTTTACAAGTTAAATGTCAGAAACTCTAAAACTGACTTTAATGTTTCAGTAATCTACTTGATTATAAATTTAAATAATAAAACAGAGAAATATGATAAAGCCATTTGTTGGACTCTTATCTAGGACACAGAAAGCCTTTGGGGGTACATTTTAAAAATAAAGCACAGTGCTGAAGTGTGGGATCTCTGGAATAAAATGGCCTGGTTCAAATTCCAGCTAGCCATCTATGTATTAACCTGGAAAAGTTGTTCAACTATTGTAAGCCTTAGTTTCTTCATCTCTAAAATTGAAATAACAATAATATTTACTTTTTTGTGTTGCCATGAGAAAAATCCTAGCAATGAGAAAAGCCTTTAAAAGTACTAACACAGTGCCTGAGTGTCTGGCTTGTTAAAAGTGCTCAATAAATGCCAGCTCACACTGCTGTTGGAAGAATATGATTGCTTTTGAGAGTTGGCACCACAATAATCAGTACATTGAGGAGAATGCCCTTCCTTGTCTCCTCAGGTGAGTGCTTAGAAACAAGGGAAGCTGGAGGCCAGGAACATAACCTGTGAATTGTTGGAGCAGAGAGGGATCTAGTTCCTTTATCCTTCTCAGAGTGTTTCCAGGCAGAGGAAGAGGAAGGTCCTGGAGGTACTTGGGCTGAAACAATCCATGACCATCTTGATTTAAAACAACAAAAGGAAGTTACGACACCCAGGAAGAGCTGGGGTGAGGAGGAGTGGGGCAGATGTGAAGAGCTTCACCTCAACACTCAAGGAGAGGGAGCCAGCCTTTCAGGCTTCTGCCTTCCTCAAAAGGAGAATTTACAATTCTCAAAATCGAGTTCAAATTCTTCCTTGTACTGCATGGTCTTCTATGTTCTGCTTGCTGCCTTCCTTTTCAACTGTATCACTCATCACTTCCCTGGTGATTATGGTACACTTCAAACCAAGACCATTAACACACCTTCCCACCTCCACACGTAACCCCCCTTCCCTGTTTCCTCACCTGACTTCATACACTTTTACTCGTCTTTCAGGACTCCTTTCCTAATCTTTTCATGTTGAGACTAACACTTACTTTTCTGTGCCTTCAACATTCTTGTGTTCCTCAACAATTATAGTACCTTTCAATATATAAAATTTATTAATGTATAGATTTGTCTCCCCAACGGAATTATTTTTGAGTTTTAATTGCATGCTGCTACACACTTGCCATTAGCGCTTTCCTCATCTGTAAACCTGTCTTTCACTTCTCAACTTTCCAAATCTTACCCAAATATCAATAACCACTTCAAATTTCAGCCCACTTCATTCCATCATATGCTGTCTGTCTTCTGGACTTCTATTGTACTTTACTTATTATATGAGCCATTTAGAAATTAAATCCTGAAATTACTTCTACTTGTTAGATTTTAAATGACTATTCATGTGCCTCTGTGAAATCTTTTCTACTCTACTACATTCTTCATCACTGTAGATTTTAATCATCAACCATGTTCAAAAAAACTCCAGCCTGGAACATACCAGCTCCACAGCCCCTCAACAGTCTTTTTCACTGTGTCTATAAAAATTTAATTATATTGCTAGTAGCCCCTTTCATCTCCTTTATTTCCAAGAAAGACAGACATTTGAACTTGAATCTCCCAGATAAAACGATCTCATTTTATTACCTTCTCAAAAGGGGGAAGGTATCCCTTCTGTGTTGTCACCTGTATCTGGAGGTCAGAAGGAGGGGAGGGAATTGTCATTCTGCTTCTACCTCCACTTCCTGTTTACTTTTTCTACTAGCTTTATTCAAGTGGCCTCCTTACCTTAAAGTCTCTGTTATTCTAAAGTCTGGCCTTTTTCTCATCTCGCTGCTGCCATTTACTGTCCTTCAGGGTCCCTAATGTCATCCTGAGCCAGTGGTTTGTTCTCCGTTCCATCTTTAAACTTGCCATGATCCTGGACTATATCAGTGCCCACACAAATGGCCCAATCAAATTCCTGATGTCTTTTACTTCAGCAACCTTCACCTCACTTCACTAGTTTAGCCCCTATTGTCATTAACAAAAACTTTAAAGTTTTTTAATCCTAAAATTTCCCTCTCTGCTCTAGCATTTACACTTAGACACGTCAGTACTTCCGGAAGAGTGGCAAACATTCTTACCGACTGTTAAGGATTAGTTAATCAATGAAGAAATATTGTTATTATTGATTTTGCTGTAGTTAGCGAAAGGAAAAAGGGTTAGAAGGCTGTTGTTGGATAATGTTGGATTCAGGGAACTTTCCTATCTGAAAGGCTGCACACTTGTGCAGAAGCATTGTGAAGTTTGTCTTTAGCAATGCTGAGACCTTTTCTCACTCTGCTAGGTCCTTTTACTCTAACACTACCCTTGATGGCTTAAGTCAGTTCATCTTTTATGCATGTTAGGCATTCTCCACTTGCAAGGGTGTTCCTTCCTCCATTATCTATCCAAAGATACAACTTCTTGCATCCATTAAGTTTTTTGAATAAAGGAGTTAGCAGCATGGTATATTAGAAAGAGCACAGGCTCTAGTGTTAGAAGATCAGAGTCATCATTTACTTGTTACCTGATGCATGACCTTGTATGGAAATTAATTTACTTAACTTATAGAAGGTTTGTTTTCCTTATCTACAAAAGAAAGAATAATGCCTGCTTTCTCTACATGATTCTTGTAAGGAGTAAATGGATTAATAATTGTAAGAAGACTTTAGACATTGTAAAGAACGATATAAATTGATTAATTAATGCATATATTCCACTCTACAGTTGGATGGCTTATTATCCTATCTGGTACACTATGGTTCTGATAGCTAGTAATGCATGTTAAATACATTATATCTTCATAATAACACTGTTAAACTTGGACAACCAGTGACTAGAGCCAGGAAAGCTTATCAATCATGAAAACCACATTTTGTCAAGTCAGAGGAAGAGATATTTCTGATAGGAAAAAATCTCTTTACCTGCCAAATTACACAGTCTTTCAGAAAGAACTCACTATATAGGCTTTAGTTAACATAATTAAATTTTAGCCCGTTTTTCCCAGGTGTCTTAAGTAGATGAAAGCCTCGTTAGTGCAAGATGAATGAATTTTTGGTTGGAGGTAAAAGGAGAGTGGTGGTATGAGTACAACACAGACAGATAAACTGTTACTAAAGGGATATCCTACCTACAAAAATCATCTAGGGTTGGATAAGGAAATGCTCTATTTTAGACATTGTTATAAAGGTAAACACTTTCATGGAAACACAATTTAGCATTTTTAATGTCTTTGTTTTTCCTATATATGTTACATTGTTTTTACAATTTTCATGGTTTTCCTGTATATGTTACATATTTTTACAATGTTCATGTTTTTAAGTATTTCTCAATGGCATTTTGTATACAAACTTTCATTATTCGGTAAGTTTAAAAGAGAGGACTATACCTTACATTTTCAAATCTCCCAGTTCCTAGCTACTCAAAGTGTGTCACATAGATCACCAGCAGTGACATCACCTGAGAACTTGCTAAAAATGCAGGAACTCAGGACGCACCTCTGACCTACTAAATCTGAATCTGAATTTTAACAAGATACCCTAGTGATTCATAAGCACGTTAAAATTTGAGAAGCACTGTCTTAGTTCACTGTTCTGTGAGAATATCAAATAGTACAGGATTTCATTGATAAAAATTCTCATTAATAAAAGTAGAAAGTTCTTTCTATTCCCTTCTCATAGTCCATTCCAAGCTTTCTTTAATTTTGGTCACTATTAGAAATTTTGTCTTTACCCTTCTATACATTTTCTATGCATATATAAATGTAAAAATATGATTCATAAATTCTCAAAAGTTAACAAATCCATGAAGGAGGAAGATAATTTGGACACAAAATAATTAGTTGGGATTCTTCAAAAATCATGTTCTAATAATGGATAATTTTAAATGAGTACTTACTTTGTTTCAGGCACTCTTTTAAGTGAGTGATCTAATTTATTCCCCTCAATCACATAGGAAGTGGATGTTATTGAACAGATGGGAACATTGAGACACAGTGACTTTGCAAGATTACACTGCTCGTCTTTGAGAGCCAGAAATTAAACTTACAATTTGACTCTGAAGCCGTGTCTTGCAACCACTACATTATACCTCTTTACTTAGACTATGTGCTTCATTTAAGATCTCCAGAGACCTATTGACAGAGCACCAAGTTAAAAAGGACATTATTCTAAATACAGACATAAAATCAAGCATAGGTTCCATATTTCCAGTGCTTTCATATATTCATAATATACAACAACTTCCTGAAAAGAACTCTATTTTAGTTCTGGGTGCCAGGGTTCTATTTGTACAATACCTAAGAGCAATTATTAATAATCTATTGTGAATCCTCTCTTAGATTCCAAATGGCATCTGGGTTTCTAGAGAAAAATAAAAATATCTTTCACATTTCTCAGTAAATTTCCTTCTGGAAGGTTAACTGTTTGTTACATAATTAAAGGACACTTTGCTACAAGACTCATCAGTCATAGACCCAAATGTTCCAGGGAGAATTTTGACAAACTAGCTTTGAAACTTATTATTCTTTGAATAATTCATGTTATGAATTATTTACTGTCTCATACAAAAAGAGTCTTCCAAAGAGGTTTGAATCTGGACCAGAATATGTAACAATAGTGTACAGAACCTTGCAGAGTAGAGTGTACCTCTTGACTCATAGCTTTGTTTTGTTCTGTTTTTTTCAAAAATCTATGTCTATTGCTAATAATGTTTCCTTTCATTTTTGTGTTAGTTTTTCTAATAAGTATGAATCCAAGAAAAAAATTTTCAATATTGAAACCTGAAAGAAAAGAAAGCTTTCTACTTAGTTGTCCCTTATCTGACTTATTTCCACTTTCATTTGTTTAGGAATTCTGTTGGATTTTCAAAACCAGTTGTGATATCACTAGAGTAGCTATGCCTTGGTGCACCTAAAATAGTCCTGGTTTATGTCTATTTTGTTGTTATAATTATTGAGTAGACCCTTTATTATCATAAATGTTCAATGTTGGATGAACAATTTTATGTTCACCCTACATATGACTCTATTACATCAGAAAATTAATATTTTTCTTTACTCACAGGGCAAAGGCCCATTTAACTACAAATGGTCTAAATATGTGTCTCAATTTTGAACCTTGTTTTAGTGGTTGGAACTGAACAACTTTAAGTGATAAAGCCAGTGGAAAATATCAATATAAAGCAAATAAATGTAAGCTAAAATTTTGCAGGGCTTGGCATTGTATAAATCTACAATGAACCTGTTTTCTCAAATTACAATCAGCAGTGATGTTTTACAATGATAAGAATGATTTATTTAAAAAATACAAAACCTAATAAACTATATTCAATACCTAGTTAAGACAAAGTGGAAATTGATCCTTACCAAGAGGGGATAGAAAAATCTGGATTTTGAGTTCATGAGAATTCCCACAGTAGATTTACAAGTAGATATATACTTAGGGAAGAGGTGGCTTGTCTTACGACACAGATTAGACACTTTAAAAAGTCTGATTGTTCCCCTTTGATGGCAAGCCTTATTATCAAATCTATCTAAGAAGTCTTGTCTGATGTGGCCCCATCTCAGCTGTTCATAGGTACTCTGGAAGCCCTGTTCAAATCTCTTATTTTTGGATTATCAAAAGTATTAAAATTATTAGCTTCTTATATATTAATTACCCATCATAGTATGAGACCAGGGATTTGTCTTGCTTTACTTTTATATCCCCCTTACCTTGTCTAGTTTCTTCACTTCTGTGAATAAATAAGTAAATAAAAGAATGAGTAAACAATGAAGATACAGTAGCTTTTCACAAATTACTGCATGATTCTGAGTTGGGAGTAAAATAAGTCAGTTCTCCTGGATACACTCCTGGGAAAAGACAAAAGCAGGGTATTATAATGCAGCAGCCGTTGCTTGTTCTCAGCTCCTTGAATAAATCAGCGTAAATAGAAAACACTAGTACCTTGTTGAAATTGGTGTGATACAGGCAGCAAGGAAGATACTATCTAAAGAGAACTTCAGTATGAAAAATTATAGTCTTTTCTATCCCCAGTGTGGAGAGCCTGAACCACTTTGAAATTTCTTTTAATCCAAAATGTTCCTGTCATATGACTGTGAATAGGCTCTAAATATCACTATAGATTTTTGTAATTTAAAATATATACTATGATTCCTTTCTTGTAAACAAGCAGTCACAATCAACAACAATTTTTAAAAACCCTATGTATAGATATTTTATTCAACATATAATTTTTCTCTGTAATGTACAATGTCAGCTAATTCTAGGAGTACAGTTGGGAATTGGAGGGACAGATTTTTACTTTTTCCTTTTATTTACTGACTTTAAAAGATGGAAAATCAGAGTTATGGTTGATTTTTGCAGTATTTAAGAACTGTAATTCTTGAATAATTATTACTTTTAATTAAGCAATCTATAATGAAATTAATTAATGCTATCACAACTAGTACACCCAAAACAAAGCAAACAAAAAATTACTTGGTGTAGTTAAAATACCACCAAAGTTTATAGGACAATTGTATTTTCTTTTTGGGAAAAAAAAGATTAGACCACATATAATGTAAGTTACTTCACAAAGTAAATTCTTAAAATAAATAATAGGGAATAAATTGAGGTTTAAAAAGTGAAATAAATAATGAATTCTTCTCATGGTCTAGTATGTTGTTAAAAATTGAAAACTTTTGAAGACCCTCTTTTGTCCCAAGAATTTCTTTTATAGGTATTGAATTTCTCAAAAGATATAAAGGGAATTTTATTGATAAATTGGTCTTTCCAATTATTCATTTAACATAAAAGCATGTTCTCATAATCATAAATCTAGATTTTTTTATGTTTTGATTTTGAATAATGCCATTCCATTTCCTGTGTAATTTGGTATCATAGCATGAATCACTCTTTTGTTGAAAACTCTCCTTAGAATTTCTTGGGAGAGGAATTGGACAGAAAATTAATTTCCTATTTGAGAGAATTCTTAGAATTTAAATGGACCTATTGGTTGAACTGAAACCACAAAATTAGCATTTTACTAATCATTAGGTTTAAATATCTGTGAAGCAAAGAGATCTGCCATCACCTTGATCATCAACCCAGCTTGCTGCTTCTTCCCAGTCTTGGGTTCAAGGTATTATGTTTACATATAGCAAAATTACTATGATTTACTCTATCTAATCTTTCTTTCATTCTTCCCTAATATGCATTTGTAACTATTCTATGTGATTGCAAGTATTGATACCTTCCTATGATATACTGGTAGCTTAAAAATGCATTTGTGAATGTTGATACCATCCATCTCAGAGCTTTAGGTGAAAAATCAAATCGTTTTAAAAAGACCAAATAATTTTTTGATTATTATTTGAATAAATTTTCATATATTGAAAAAGTAGATACATAATTTCAGTATAGACTTGTGGTGAAGTAATTTGAATTACTTTTGCCAAATTCTGTGAAAAGTTATGCAGAATAATTTATAATATTTTTAATTATCATAGTAAAGATCATTTCTGGTAGAATATTTCAAAGCCATTTTTATTCTATGTCATTAGGTTAATAAAATTAATTTTATAAAGGATACATCAATGATCGACAATCAGATATAAACGACTGCTTTTGTAAAGATGGTTAAATTAAGATATTAGGAAGGATACAAATGGATGAAAAAAGAAAATTTATTTTGGGCTTATAAATATGTCTTCTTTACTAATGCAGGTAGATTCCACAGTTTGTAAACTGAAGCAGTGTATATAAAATAAGCTGGTATTAGTTTGTTGACTAAGGTATAAACAAATTTCATGTATAATCTGATAATTTTCCTAATTTATCTGGAACCCATTTTTACAGCACATATAAATGTAAGTATTTCTGGGTTCTTGTAATCTGATGGAACTCTAGAAGTCAAACATGATAAGATATCTGAGTCTTATGATTCTGTTCAATTCAATCATCTTCATACAGTCATGCCATGGATATATCAGTGTAGCAAAACATAAAGTAATAACTAGATTCTTTTTTGAAAAATTGATGGAGGTTAATGGTTTCTACATAATGCACCTACAGTGTTTTTCATGGAGACTCAAAGAGCAGGATGATTTTAAAAAGACTTAAAGGAGAAAGACATTTTCAAAAAATTTCAGATAAAATTAAATGCCATTTCCTAGTGGATTTTAGTTTATTATCAATTTTAGCAAGTCTGATGATCTAAGAAGATTTAAAAAATTTTTTTTAATTGTAGTATTTTAAAAGTCAGTAGTATTTAAATATTGATGCTTCTCTATTCCTCTGACAAAACCGTATTACCACTTCCAGGATCAAATGCTTTGTTTTAAAGTATAGTAAGATATTGTTGTTTCTTATCTCATATAAGCACTAAGCAAGATAATTTGAATGATAAATATTTATATTGAATAGCAAAATTAAACACTAAATGAATAAAAATACTACTTCTCAAATGAAACTACTTTTATCATAATATACTCCTCTGTTGGAAAATCAAGGATTTTTTTTTTTTCATGAATCAAATTTTATTATAAGACCTGATGGGGGCTTCCCTGGTGGCGCAGTGGTTGAGAATCTGCCTGCTGATGCAGGGGACACGGGTTCGAGCCCTGGTCTGGGAGGATCCCACATGCCGCGGAGCGACTAGGCCCGTGAGCCACAACTGCTGAGCCTGCGCGTCTGGAGCCTGTGCTCCGCAACAAGAGAGGCCGCGACAGTGAGAGGCCCGCGCACCACGATGAAGAGTGGCCCCCGCTCGCCGCAACTAGAGGAAGCCCTCGCACAGAAACGAAGACCCAACACAGCCATAAATAAATAAATAAATAAATAAATAAATAAATAAATAAATAAAACAAACATGAATGAACTTGAAGAAAAAAAAAAAAACTTAAAAAAAAAAAAAAGACCCGATGCTTTTTATTCTGTTTTCTTCCATAGGTCTTGACAACCATGAAACTTCTCATCCTTACCTGCCTTGTGACTGCTGCTCTTGCCAGGCCTGTGAGTACAGTAGAAAATTTAGAAGGTTCTAGATTCTTGCTTGATATCACCTGGTATCTCATCAAACACATGACATTGAGGATAATAATCTTAAAGAATTGGATGGTCTCTAATTAGCTACTGAAGTCTTGATCGTAAAATTATGGTAATCCTTCACATTTTGATCATTATTATGTAGTTCATTCAAAGCCTTAACCCCAAATAGAATCCCTGACTTGAAATAAAAACACCTCACAATAAAAAAATTAAAAATAAAAAGTAAAAAGAAGAAGAAATAAGGGCTTGAACAACCTACTAAAGAGCATCAAAGAATGTTATTAGGCTCTTTGCCTGGGTCCATTACAGAATTAGCATATTTGTAAACATATGTGTCCAATATTTTCTTACCGAATATACCATTAAGCCACATATTCCAGTGTATCCTACTTTCGGAGCCTAAGTCAAACCCTCATGTGAGATGGCTCATGCCAACCAATATTTCCCAAGATATAGAAAACTGGGTTCATTCTGCTGATTCAGAGATCAAATTGCTTGGTCCCTGCAGACAGTAAAACTAGACAATGTAAAGTAAAATAACCTTTCTTCTCAAAAATAAAAGGAAAAGATTCAGTTACTTATGTGAAGCAAAAAGTTATTCTGTTCCCTTGTGATGTGTAGCTGGTGAGGGAGAAATAAATGAACAGGAATCACCTGATACGAAAACAGTTTAAATAAGGTAATAGTCTTGGATATTTGGACATTGAAACTATCAAATATAGATGCAAAAGTTTCTGAAATGCTGAGATATTCTACTGATGAGACACTTATTTTCTAAGTTTTTGATTGGATAAATGCAGGATCACTAATACCCAGCTTCTTAATCAATATTCTGTCTGTGCTGCACCCTAAGCACCAATAGAAAGAAATATCTGACAGCAAGTTACAAAAAAAAAAACAGATCCAAGTTCTTCAGAAATGTGTCATTGGAGTAGTCTATATCTTGTCCTTTTACAAATGAAATGGGTATAGGTTCCCCAGCAAACAGATTCTATAATCTTATTCCAAAGAAAACATCATTTTTAATGCTACAATTTAACAAACATAAATCTTGTTCTCACAGTTAAAATGCAGATTGAGTTAAATTTTTATATAATTTAATTGATGATAAAAATAAAATCCAGACAAACAATATTTAATTAATAAAAGCATACATTTTTCTTCAAATATTTATCATGATTTAAAGTCACCTGTAAAACTACCACGTAATATAAATAGTTCAGAAAATGAAATAATATCTTTATCATTCTGGATTAATTCAAACTAATTCAGGTTTGGGGTTTTTTTTTCATCTTTTTACATAGTTTTCTCAATTCTCCACCATGCTCTAAAGAGAGAAGATAATTTACTTTTCTTTGATTTTTGTCAGTAAAATCATTGTTTTATTCCTCCTAGGGAAACTTGGTGTCAGAAAAATTTAGATATTAAAATACAGACTTTTATTAAATAGCAATGTTAAATGTATAGTATTATATGTGTATTATGATATTATTATTATTGTATTTTGATTGCTTTTCGTTTTACAATTCTTGCATTGTTTTTCATAGAAACATCCTCTCAGGCACCAAGAACTCTTTCAAGTGAGTGCTCTATTATTCTATGTTCCAAGAACTCACTCTAATTGTGGAACCCAAGTGATGATGGATTGGTAATACATAGACTCTAGTCCCATTCCTCCCTTCTCTGGAAAGCAGCCAGTTTCACATTCACTGAGCTGTAATATCTTCAAGTATTGAACTGAATATAGATCTGCTCTCACAAACCTTTTTAGAGAGGAGGGTACATGGACTTACATATTTATGATTCATAATATTACTCAAGAGCAGTAGTTAATTAAACAGAATATGTTACCGTGGTTTATTTTAATGTATTATTGCTTCTTTCTGCATCTTCTACTTGCACTCAAACATATGATTTGCAATTTGGTCTCATTTTACACACTGAATATTAAATTAGATACCTCTACCACACCTTTCTACAAGAGCCATTAATCCTCCACTCTATCCACTGATTGAATTAATGCCTTTTAATTTATTTTTTATTCTTTGCAGAATGAACCAGATAGCAAAGAGGTAAGGTTCTTTCTTTTCCCCAACTAATCTCTCTTTCAGTTAGCTATGATGAATGTTGAATGTCTTCGTCATTTCAATTTTTATTTACCTACAATTGTATCCAGGTATCCAGGTACTTGGATTACTCTCTCAATTCTCTGTTTTGATTGCATTCCTATTCAATTCCTCCTTTGACATTTGATAAGGATGAACTTACTAAACCTTTAGGCCTGGTAAAAAATGAACCAAATATGGTGTCTCCTTTAGATTTTAAAATTAGATCATAAAACTAAAAATAATTATCTCTTATTTTACCTAAGAGATATTTTGGTTTACCTAAGCAAATGAGGGACTTGTGTTCAAATGGAAAAACATGCTCCTTTTTGGGGTGTGTTTTTCATTTTTATAATTCACAATTTAATTTCTACAGGAAGTCCTCAAAGAAAGAAAGTTTCTCAGGTTTGCTGTGGCGGTAAGCATTATCCACTTATTCTTCTGAAATGACAAACATATTTTTCTCGAAAAAGAAACTTAATTTTTGTTTATAAATATATTTTTCACTTGACTTGATCAAACCTTTTCTTCTTTCACTCATCCAAGCACCCACAAAGAATATTGAAATTAGATATGCAAATATTAAAAAGCTGCTTTAAATAATAATTTGTACCTGTACTTTTGACTCTTTGCAAAACACTTATGCTTCCTTTTGCATAACCTATGTAGAGTTTTACAATTTCCATGCTCATTATGATGGAATGTTCCATATCTCTAAACGATACCCTGTGTGTGTTTTGAATATTATTTTCTGTAATTTTGCGACTGAATTGTCAAATAAACCACAAATAGAAATTTTACTTCAGGACCACTATTTAAAAGATTTGATAGGCAACCCAACTTTGTCTGAATGATGTGTAACATAATGTTCCTTTTTTTTTGTAGTCTTCATCAGAAGAGCTTAGAGAGGTAAGAAATTCTCCACAGGATATGCTATAAGTTAGCAAAGGGAAGCAAGTTTTGTTCTGTCCAGTGAGTGTTGTGGTGGTGTGCCAATTCTTTATTGCTTTTTTATGGAAAAAAACACTAGATTACTGAACCAGACAGAAGAGACCAAGAGAACTCAGAGCTCTGACTTAAACAAGGTAAAAGATAGTAACAGTAAAATTTAGTGGAACAAAATTTTAAAATATTTTTAAGTGCACATTTACATACTGACAGCTTAAATAAAAAAAGCTTAGCAATGAGACACAAGGCAAGGAATGATATAGCAAGAAATATTAATGCATTCACAAAAAAGCATATTTATTTTTTAATTTGCAGCAGCACAATGAAGGTACATTTTCTCATAGATATCCATTCATTTATGGCCCTCTTTACTAACGTTTCTCTCTTTTTTTCTATCCTTAAGGAAAAAATCAATGAACTGAGCAGAGTAAGGAACATCAATGATACTTAAATTATTTTAAAAGTTAGTTCTTTCAAAAATACATTTTATAACCTACACTTTATTGGTTTCAACAGAGAGAACTTCTGAGAGAAGAGCACAGTGATGAACACAAGGTAACAAAAATTTTCTTAAGACAATGTGTCAAAAAATGTATTCTGCAGTAGGAAAAATGTCTTAATTTAGAAAAAAGTTTTCCTGTGGCATTTATACTTTCCTTGAACTTTCAAAATGACTAATGAATTCTACTGAGATTCTATATTGATTTTATTGATTTAACTTTGTAGCTAGGAGGAGACGAGGCATTAGTATGAATGAATGAATGGATGGATGGATGGATGAATGAATGAATGAATGAGTGCAATTATGGACTGACCAACTGTTTGCACTTATCACCAAAACTGAAAGAATGCTTTACTAAGAGTATTATATAAAGCAATAAATCTGCTCCAAGAATGTTTTACATAGTCACAATTGATTATTCACTTTCTTTAAACATGATTTTTTGATCTGGGTTGTCTATCAGGTTTTTAATAGGTTTGGTATTAAGAGACCACACAGGTACTCAAAATTTATGAGATAAAATATATATCCTTTTAATTATCCTTCATACCTGAATGATCATCTTTTCTTGGCAGGATACCAGGAATGAATCAATTGAAGTAAGATTCTTTATTTTAAAACTGTTAAATATAATATAAGGAAAAGAAGGAAGTAAAAACACTTCCTTTAAATACCCTAACCAAAATGAATGAATAATTCTCTTAGGTCAAAACTAAAACAGATATCTCTAATTCAAAGAAAAAAAAGATACAACATATATGTTGGCCAGAATTAGGTGGATAACTAAACCAATACTAATATTTTGAGCTTGAATTCTATGGTTCATGTCACTACTCTCTATATGGCTATGGTCATGAAAACTGAACACAACATACTAGATGGAGAAAATCCATTTTGCTTAAATATTTATACATCATTGAACCAATGCTTTGTGCACTTTTATTTATCACATGATCTTTAATCCAATGCTCTGTTTTGTCATCCAAAAGTCAAGTTAAAGAAAAAAAGATTAGGCTAGTTAAAGGAAAATGTAGGATTATTTACATAGATTTACCACTACATATAAGAATCTACAATAGTTTTTATTAAACTCTGAAATGCAGATTAAAGGGATAAATTCTTTGGTTAGTCGCTTAGGTAGGCTTTTTTGTTTTCCTTATCACTTCACTATTGCCACACATTTCTATTTCCTTTGGCATCTATTTTATTTGGTAATTATCATTTCACATTTGAATGTTTGTCATGAAAAATAAAGTTAATTCTCTTTTCTTTTCTAAGGATCATGGCATGGAAGACGCTGAGGTAAGACCTTTATTTTAATAAACTCTACGCTTATATATCATAGACAGTATACACTCTATGCTTTAAGAAAGCTATCTTCTCAAATTGAGCAAGATTGAACTTCTCAAACAGGGCTTTTATACCCAAGAATGTACAATGTTGAGCTAGATAAAGTTAAAATTAGAAGAGGAAATTTGTCATTTAAATAATAATCAGGAAGAACGTTGCTTATTTATTTAAAAAAAGAGTAGGGGCTTCCCTGGTGGCGCAGTGGTTGAGAATCTGCCTGCCAATGCAGGGGACACGGGTTCGAGCCCTGGTGTGGGAAGATCCCACATGCCGCGGAGCAGCTGGGCCCGTGAGCCACAACTACTGAGCCTGCGCGTCTGGAGCCTGTGCTCGGCAACAAGAGAGGCCACGATAGTGAGAGGCCTGCGCACCGCGATGAAGAGTGGCCCCCGCTTGCTGCAACTAGAGAAAGCCCTCACACAGAAACGAAGACCCAACACAGCCAAAAATTAATTAGTTAGTTAATTAATTAAAAAAAATAAAATAAATAACAAACCCTACATTTAAAAAAAAGAAAGAGTAAAAAGCAAAATGTGCATGAGTGTTCAAAATGAAACATGAGACTCAAAAAAATAAAACCCTGCTTCTGCCATCCCAGGGTATGAGCTCACTCTCGTACGTTGAGGGCGGTCCTCGGCAGAAAGAATCTATTTCAGCAGCTACCTAGAATCAATGGGCTATGCTACCTAATCTAAAAATATGGAAAAAACTCTCCCAAAAGACAAATAGTCTGTTGCATATTAAAATTAATATTTTAGTATGTATTTGGGAACAAAAATTATATCCATATGTAAAGATAAACATCCATGACTTAGGAAAAAAACTAAATATTTCAAAGAGTAGATGGTTTAAAAGCTAGTGTAATTTTATTCCATACTGAAATGGGTTGTTCTATTTTAATATTTCCAATTTATTCACATCAAAACCGCCCCAACGCAGTGGTTGAGAATCTGTCTGCCAATGCAGGGGACACAGGTTCGAGCCCTGGTCTGGGAAGATCCCACATGCCGCGGAGCAACTAGGCCTGTGAGCCACAGTTACTGAGCCTGCGCGTCTGGAGCCTGCGCTCCACAACAAGAGAGGCCGCGATAATGAGAGGCCCGCGCACCGCGATGAAGAGTGGTCCCCACTTGCCACAACTAGAGAAAGCCCTCGCACAGAAACGAAGACCCAACCCAGCCATAAATAAAATAAATAAATAAATAATTTAAAAAAAAAAAAAAGATAAAGATATAAAAAAAAAAAAAAAAAAACCGCCCCAAGAGTATAAGAGAATAAAAACTGAACCCAGGGTTTCAGGTAGCCAAACTCAACAGGGCTCTTCCTTCCAGGTTTCATTTTTATCACAGAAATATGTGCATTTGCATTCTACTCAAGCATGTATCTGAGTTTGTTTTAATAAAAAATTGTTTTTAAGTTATCAGGTAAGTTATTATACTCCCCTCTCCAACGTATTTTAAATAAAATTGACAATCCAAGAATGTACATTATATTGGCCTTAAATCTTTTCATACCAATTGTTGTAATTCTAAACAAGGAGTTAGCAACCCAGCATGAAAGTGTGGAACTAGTTTCCTTCCAATTCTAAAAGTCACAGAGTCATGATTTTCTTTCTTTTAGCAAAGGGAATCTGGCAGCAGTTCATCAAGTGAGGTAAATCATTTTGATGTTAATTCAGTATCCCAGTTAGAAAATGTTTATGAAAGCTTGTTGTACCATGAAAGTTACCTGTCCCCTAAGGTCTCATTGTACAAGAGAGTATACCTGTACAATGTATACTATGTATACAGCTCTATCTTAATTTTAACATACAAGGCTATCAACCCAACAAATGTAAGAAAGCAAATATTTGTCAGAGACAAAATTACAGAATTCTTTCTGGGCATAAAATACTATCTGCGTTTCTTTGGTGCCCAAACTTTTTTTTTCTAATATGTTTTGACCTTTGCAGATTTTAGTAGACCTAAATCTTGTTAAAAATTACAATAATAGCTATGCTTCTAAATCAATGATATAAACATGATATATCCTTTGTATAAATCAATCAATTCTAGGTTAATCAGACACTGGAGTCCTTTGCTCTTTGTTAACCTAGAGGAGAAAAAGAGCAGGCATACAGGGTGATGAAGTCCTTCCTTTAACTTTGTGAGAAGACCTTCGTCCAAGTTACAAAATAAACCCAACCCCATTATGTGGAGTTTCTGTAAGTTCAATAAAAGTGAATATTTCACATCCACCTCCAACATTCTGAATAACTTCCCTGGTGAAAGCGGTGAGAAGAGAAAAGAGAACTTTGAAGACAGCATGTACCTTGAATTATTTATCTTGTCTAAGTTACCCAGGAATTTGTGGCTAAAATCAGTTTACCACAGTTAAGCAATGGAGTGTCTGATTAATTGGTATTCTTACCTTGAATGTAAATTAATGTCATAAAACTAACAATGCATGTGTTTATTTTTTAAGGAAGTTGTTCCCAGTAGCAATGAGGTGAGATATATTTATTAAATTTAAAATATATTAACATTTTCTGGGATATGTTAAAATTTACTTAAACTTTTTTTTTTTTTTTTTTTTTTTAGCAGAAGCACACTCAAGGGGAAGATGTGCCCTCCGAACGCGATCTGGTAAAATTTTATTAAAAGTTTATCAAAGGCAAATGTACCAAGGAATGAGTAAGAATCTTATATTGATAAATTATTCCTCCTTTTTAATATCTGCTAAACTTTAATATACAGTAAGTAGTCTAACAGACTCTAGATGTTTACTGATCCCTTCTGAAAATAAAAGTAACAACTTTTTTACCCTAGGTATTTAATTCATGCTTTCATTTGAATATTTGTGTGTTATAGTCTACTTTCAGATCTGAATAGCATAGTATTGGAATGGCACTGTATAGATTTGGCCAGACTTGAGTTTGACTCTAAGCTCTACCTTTTACCAGCATGTGATGTTAGACAGTTTGTCTGCTATAAGTCTATAATCTAAATTCTAAAATGACAACACAATAATAAATATTTAATCATGTAAAGC
Source organism: Eschrichtius robustus (assembly GCF_028021215.1). Taxonomy (NCBI): domain Eukaryota; kingdom Metazoa; phylum Chordata; class Mammalia; order Artiodactyla; family Eschrichtiidae; genus Eschrichtius; species Eschrichtius robustus. The sequence goes on along the minus strand of NC_090827.1, from coordinate 64,870,913 downwards.
AATTAATACAAGCAAGACATAGAACAAAGTAAGCACTCAGTAAATGTGGCTCGTATCAGAAACATCATCATTTTTTCCCACTTCATCTAATATTCTGACTTACTTTGCAAAAACCAGAAAGCAAAAGCCACTTTCAATTTTTTTAGCAATTCTGACATGACACACTGTAAGTGAAATTGCCTAAATACTCATTTATATCTGACTGCATTATCATTTATTTTAAGTTAAAAATAAGTTAAGAAAATAATTTTTCTAATGGTTTAAAGAAAGAATAATTGGATTAGTCCAAATTCTCTGTGGTAGAAATAACACTAACGTAGGATTACTAGTTCCTCATTCTTTACTCCTGGGAAAGGGCACTTTAGGATTCTACCTTTATTACTTGAAAATGATGGAAGTGGACTGAATGGTAGCCACAAAATCGACAATATGTTTTCTTTTTGAATAGGAACAGCTTCTCAGACTGAACAAAAACAATCTACATCAACTAGTGATATTTTATTATAATAATACAAAATAATATTCTGCAGAATTAAAATAATTAAATTTTAAATTGGGTCCACTTCTAAATATATAATTTTTTTCAAGAAATTATTTATTCTAGCCTTGACATTAATAATAATTGACAAATGATCCATATGATTGTCTATGTATTTACTGTCACAGCTATTTCTTTCTATTTATGCCAAAACCAATGTTGTATATCATATCCATAATTGTTAACCAGGGAGAAATTTACTTTGACTAAATTCTACATCAAATCCTCTTAGAGCCTCCCAGATGATGCATTATATTCAGGAATTTATTCTGTTTATTTTCCCAAATTCAGCTCTGGATGGTCATTCCATAGATATGCCTCCTTGTGAAAGCACAGATATGCCAAATAAACTTTCCATTTAAGGAAACAGTGTAGTCTCTGGAGAAGGAATCAGGAATCCTAAACATTCAAATTGCTTTTGTCAAAATTCTCTAAGGAAGAGCTGGCGAGTTGATTGATCTAATTGTCTCTGGACCTGGTTCCTTATGTGTGAAATGGAAATGCAGTTATTCTCACTTCCTGGTGTTATTTTGAATATTGAATGAGCAATCTACTACTCAGCTATCCCTGAGTCTAGCTTGTAGCAAGTGCAATAAAATGTTCATTTCCCCTTCTCCTGCCCCCACTCCCCAGTTTCTATAAAATTTGCTGTGCTCATGAGACTTCTGACAACATTACGAGGGTCTTTCATCAGGATGTGCATTTGAACTATGACGTCATAAACTATCTGCTGTTAGTATGGATAGATCAAAAAGCATATCAATTAGCACAACCCTCCCTCACTACTTAGTTTCGATCTTTTTGAGTATCATAGTCTTTCACTTGGGAGGCCAACATTTTTTCTTTTAGTTATATAGCAAATAAACTTGACTTAATTAGGACTTTAGGGAAAAGGGCTTATCTTAATGTAGCAAAATTACATTTTCACATTTTCTTCTGTTACAAATGTAAGGAGAAGGAAGTCAGTAATGAATTTAATTTGGACCTCAATTGTTACTCTTGTTTCAGTTTCCAAGTTGCTTGTGTTTATAGTCCAAATAAATTTAAATATATCAATACCCCACTGGAATGCATCATTACTGATCTAAGAAATTACCTGAATAATATATTTTAGTACCTTAGTTATGATATGACTAAGCTGTAACCTCCACAAGTATTAGAACTACATGGGTCTTGCTCATAGTGTTCATCGCATTTCATAGTTGGTCCCCAGTATTTAGCATAGACCCTAAGTGAATGAAGGTACCTAGTAAATGTCTGCTATTCATACATGAATAAAATCAATATACTAAAACAAAATGTTCTCTCTCTCTTAGGAAGCTATTCATGATCATGTAAGATTATTTATTAAATCTAGAATATTTTAGTATTTTCTTCACATGTTATGCTTTTATAATATGTGATCCTCTTTCTTTTTTTTAACAGAAATATATTCTAAGAGAGAAAATTTTCTACCACCCATATCTGGTAATATTTTATTTACAATTTACCAAAGATAAAATTTAAACAAGTGATTAATAGTCATGAACAGAAAATATGTAGTCCTAGGGAATTGGTGAGTTATTATTTTCCCCCCAGGTATGAACCTTATAGATTCTTTATTCTTCCAAACTATAGTAAGTCTGGCCTTTAGTTGAATGATTTTTCTAAAGTTAGAAAATAAAAAGTGTATTGCTATTTTTCATAGTTTTGACATAGAATACAGCTTACCCTAAATTTCATTGTATATTGTAAAATGAATGTGTTGTACCAGAAGATGTCTAAGTAATTTGGAACATATTTCCTTCTACATAGGAACAACTTCACAGAGCAAATGAGGAAGACCATGCCCAACTGGTAATATTTTGCTTAATAAATTACACAATGATAATATATTGTGAAGCTTAAATATGTTTGTTTTTAAATAGCCTCACACTTTTGAAGATAATTTTTTCTTCTCAGGCAGTTATTTCTCACACCCAACTTTCTGAAATAATTTATATTAATCAATCTGAGAGAGAAGAACTACTTGTCACTCTTCTTTGGAATGGGAGCTGTCTGTTCTGTCTGTCTCACCTGATATGGGCAGCACATTTATAATTCTAAACACTATGAAGTGTTAATTTCCATGGTTACATTAATTTCTCTCAAGATAGTCCTTAACTTTATATCTTTATGTCCACGCTTTGATTCCCGAATTCAATTTACATTTAGGAAATTCACACTCACTTACAATTATGCTCTTTTAAGCAAGCCATATTGGAGATTTACTAGTTGACACCTTTTGAAGAAACCATCTGGAGAGATATTAAATGTCTCTGTCAAAAAAACTTTCCAGTCCCCTGTTTTCTCTCTCATCTGTGGCATGAGTTTATCCATAAAACATAACAGAAACCATTTCTTCCCCTACCCTACATTCCATTGATTCCATAGTGCTCCTGGGGCTTCTGATTTTGTTTTTAAGGCCACAGCCAGTTTCTGTGAAATATGCGCTGTTATTACAATTCTGATTCCTATCAACAGCTACGCCAATTCCAATCATGGAGCCCTTCAATCACTACTTGTCATTCAATGAATCTTAAGAGGATTGTTGAGGATGTTTTATATGTCTTAGAAAAAATTGTATCTAGGTAATGCAATTGGCAAAATTATTAGGGTGAGTTCCCAGATCTCTAACATGAAAAGCATTTCAAAAAGTTTGCTTCTTACATCTTTGGTTTTATTCAGCCTTAAAAGTTAACCCTGATTCTCTTTTTCTTTCCAGAGAGAGCCTATGAGAGTAGTGAATCAGGTAAGTGTGTGTGTGTGTGTGTGTGTATGTGTGTGTGTGTGTGTGTGCGTGTCTGTGTTTTATAATACTGCCCCAAACTGTCTATTGACAGTCTGTTTTTTGGAAATTATTGTACTAGTTGCATCATGAACTAGTGCTATGCTAGTATTGCTTAGTTGTTGATGAGTGTTGGACACTCCAGTGCTGGTTCTAACATTGCTATGGAAGACCGGATCTAAGTTGCCAAAGGAAAATGAAAGAATGATTCTATGGCCATCCCTGAGTGACGACAGCTTCAGGTCAACTTTTAAGTCAGAACAACCTCAACCAACTCTTCGTGTTGTTAAAATTTGACTTTTTATTAATCTATAGTACTGTGTAGTGAAAATAACTTGAGTTTTCAATCTTAGATCTGATACCTTCTAATCATATGACCTTGAGTAAATTGTGCTATTCTCTTTGAGCATTGCTTTTTTATTTGTGAAATTAGTATGGATCTATCAATTTATTTCCTCCCCAAACTCCCATATCCTGATTTTTGCAGTGTTCTTTTGTGTCTTCACTTTTACAGGTAGTAACTGTGCATTCAGTTCAGTTGCTTTGGTCCATTGATGGTTCAACATATATATGGCATGCTAAGTAAAAAAATAAAGCATGCAAAGAAAACCACGGAGTTTTCTCCATATGAATGTGATTATGGATTAAAAACTTTCCTCAAGATTCAAAACATAGTAGTCATCAATCAATTTTATGATAATGATTCCCCACTGTGTGTCAGATTTTACTCTCAAATTTCTTCCGAAATTCTCTCATCACTCATGGGCCAAAGTAAGAGGAAAGAAAAGGCAACTACTCACTTCATTTGAGCTCTAAGGAGTACACTATCTTCACCTTTCCATGTAATTAAAAAAAAAAAAGAGGGTGATAATTATAATCTTTATGAAAGTATTTGGTAGTAATATTTTAGTCCATTATGGTATTTAACTGGATTTAAATCACAAAATTATTTTTACCTCTCTCTCTGTTAAGGAACCGGCCTACTTCTACCTTGAGGTAAATATATATTTTTTTATATATAAATGATTTAATAAAGAGAAAGTATCAGATATTATTATTTATTATAATCTTTACATAGGTAACCACAGCAAAATTTGAAATGCTTTCTTTGGTTTTTCTCATTCCATTGAAAAACACATATTTTCCACCTGAATATATAGAGAATTACATTAATACATAGAAGAAAGTAAAATCTCATGATAGATTAACAGACGCACCTATTCCAAAATTTCAGAAAGGAAAGTAATGTTTTGGCACCAAAACCTTATGGTTATGAAGGGGCACTGAGCTAGGAATTGGAGAATTCTTTCCTCTTTATTCCTGGCATTTCTGAAAGACCTGTATTGACCCTGGGTGGGAGGCTCTTCCCTTTCTTTGAGCTCAGTCCTTCATGGAAAATTAAACTATAGAATTAAATGGTAAAAATTATCCTTTCCAGTCCAAATGCCCATAAGTTTATAAATTATACAATAATTAAATTCGTACTACTACTTTCCTCTGGACTCTGGTAAATGGACCTGTGTTAGTAATGCAGGTTCTTAGAGTTCAACACTGAATATTGACCTTGAAGAAGTGATTTATTCATTGCCCCTCAGGTACCCTAAAAAAGCCCTTTCCAAAAGTTCTTTTACCATGGTCCCCCATAGGGAGCAGTGTGATTTCTCCTCTTTTCTCACAGTGTAAACATCTCCTGTGATGCTAATAGCCATGTCTGAGATGAATACAATGATTCATTTTCAGAGATTCAAAACAGCAATTTCTCATACACTGTTGCTTTTTCTATGGTCTTTCTCTCTAGCCTTTCCAACAATTCTATCAGCTTGATGCCCATCCCTATGCTGCCTGGTATTATCCTCCACAAGTCACACAATATATTGCTTCTCCATCATTCTCCGACATCCCTAAACCCATTGCCTCTGAGAACGGTGGAAAAACAATTATGCCACAGTGGTGGTAAGTTCATTTAAATTACTGCATGCTGATGTTCTATCAAAGGAAATAAAAGAAAATTGCTTACAGAGCATACCATAAAAACAGATTTAGAATAAACATGACACATCATGCTTAGTGCCCCATACTAGAAATTTCTGAAATGGAAAATTGGCGATACTTTTAGGTATATGGCTAATGTTAATCCATTACTCAGGAATATGTGGAACAGTGCTATCTATTCTATAAGTGAAATTCATTCTGATGAAGATGGGAAAAAACTTCTCTCCAAAATAAAAATACAATAATTCAACTTTATCCTCCTTGCACTTTTACTAATCTTTAAACGCCTTTCTTTTGATTATACCCAGGATATACATTAAAAAGCAGTGTGGGGAATAAAGCACAGATTTTCGCATCCAGAAGTCCTAAATTCAAATTGTAATCTTTTCTGGTTACTTGAAATAATATAACGATGCTTGTTTTTATAACTCTGAAGGTGATTAAATATAATAATCTGTTAAGCATACTGCTGGGAAAATAAGTAGTGGTCATTTTTTGATTTAGAAAAATTTTATTGCCAACTACCTGCATCACATGATTTTAACAATTTTTGTTCCTTCAGAAGAATCAAGTGATTTCTCAGGAGCTCCACAATTAGGGTCTTTGGTAAGTTGGAAATTACTTGTCTAACCATTAATCCTCTTTTCATATGAGAACTCAGTACAAAGATATGACTGTATTCTGCAAAGTTGTTTTTTTTCCTGTAGTCTAGCTGCATGCAGACACATTAGCACTTAGAAAATAATTAAATTGTCTTGGACATTTGCAAATTTTTGTTTCATAAGAATAATAAATTTAAATAACAATAAAAATTAGCTAAGTTAATTAATATAATTTATTACATTGAAACTCCTATACAAGTATAGGAGTGTTGATGTTACTAATTTTCCATCAAGATGTGAATTTGAGACTCTGGTGAACCCAACAGTGGAATCTTATTCTTTATGATCACTGCAGTAGAAATCCTTAGCAAGTCACATAGTAAAACCAAGTGTTTGTCTGTCAAAGAAAACAGACTTAAATGTCTCCAAATTTGTTTTAATTACTTTAATCCAGTATATTGGAGTTTCTAATTGTGTGTATGTGTGTGTGTGCATGTGCGTGTGTGTGTGTGTGTGTGTGTGTGTTTTCCCTTTCCAGTGGTGGAAACTTCCCTTACAACAGATCAAAATAAGGAAAATGATAAAAGTCTGACATATGTGGAAGCTTTTTCTTTGAATTACCTTGCCATATTTTCTGTTACTGCAAAGGAAAATGCTACCTAGTAATAAATTGTCTGTAAAACTTAAAAATCAGGAGCAATGGGTATGTACGTCAGTAACAGGAAAGCACAGATAACTTTGTGAGCTTCACCTTAAGATGAAGAAAAAACAACTATTAAAATGTATCATATCATAACAGTGCCTCTTCCCTTCAAAACATGTAACATAACTAACCACATATTTCTTTTTCTATTTACAGATGGGACTGAAAATTCCATGCTCTAAATTTCTTTCATCTATCATGTAAAACCATTCTATCCAAAGGCTTTGACTGCTATTTTAGAATAGGACAGTCCCAAATTGAAGGCATTCTCTTCTTGAGTTCTCTACTGTATATTAGATAGCATATCATCCTTAAGTGAAATTGTCCTAACAGTTTATTGTCTAAATTCCAGCTGTATCATGCCAGTATGAAAGCCACTGAGTCAGAGGGAATTAAAGTCTTTACTAAATTTCTGTATGGAAAATTTGTTTAAAAAGCCTTTGAATCACTTCTCCTGTAAGTGCCATCATTTCAAATAATTGTGTGCAGTGACTGAGATTTTTTCTTTCTTCTTTTCAATAAATTACATTTTAAGGCACCATTCCTATTTTTTGTCATTAATCCATTCATCAGAGTTTACACAATCCTGTGAGTCTTTATGTATATAACATTTTGTTTCCACTACATTTTTATGACACTTTCAATCACATTTTAATGAAAAAAATTTAAGTGTTCACTTCTAGCTGATGCTGGTAGATTATAAACTGGGTCTAAGATCTTTCATTTGAACTCAGCTGTTTATAGAATATTTTCTATGAGAACACAGGTGTGGCTACAGAGAAGAACAGCAGTGTGGCAGTTGTGGGTGCATTAGGAATTTGAACAACCTAGTTATGCTGTTTACTTATGCCATCAGAACTTGTTTGGGCCCAATTCATTTGATTATACTTGGGTTTATAACTAGGTAGATTAGATAACAATGATTTAAAAAGTTAGCACAGGACACACAGTAACAGAGTATTCATGGTGGGCTGTTTAGTGTCCTCCAAAACTCCAATGAGGAGTTATTTCTCAAAATGACAATGGTTGCTTACTCTGATATCTTCAAATACCCAGGTGAAATTTACTTTCCAGGGTTTATTCCAGGCTTCCCAACCAACCCAATCTGTCATGACTCTTTAAGAACCTTGTATCCCCCAGATCACAAAACACAGGTAACAAGGTCTCTTGTACCACAGCTTAGGCAATCTAGATAGCTATCAGTGGTTCTGTTTCTTACTAATTAAGTATATACATAGACACAACATCCAAACATGTATTTCTTGCCTTGAAAATTTTTTAAAAAGCCATTTAACATTGGGTCTCTTGCCTTCTCTGTGTTAAGAAGTACAAGGTGAAACAACTTGTTATTCAATCTAGAGAAGGTTTGTCAACATACTCAGACTACTGTACCTGCAGGAAATTAATGGAACATACAGATCCCTATGTCTTCATAAAATGTATCTCCCAGCTTCTATCATCATATCAGTTCCCAAGGAATCAACAAAACACAGCTTCATGTGTTGTGAATCCTGCAGGAATAAAGCCATCTATTTAATGAATGCACGAAGAACTGTAGTGCAATAAAACAGTCACGTTTTCTGTAGTCTAAACTGTGACGCAAGACTAGAGTAGACTTGTCCTTAAAAACTGTCCTATGCAAAAGAAAGTTCTGTTTTTAAGATGAAAGCAAACTGTTACTGGTATTTTCTTCTTTTTCTTTAGTTTTTAAGTCAGAATGGAGAAAAATGCATTTACTAGCTGTAAAATAAGTATCAGTAATTTATCTGATGTGTACCACATTAAAATACCACCTGTAATAGGTGTCATAACCTCATTAAATTTGAAATAATCTGTTGTTATTCTCCAAGAAGCTATTTCAAAGGCCAAGTGAGGAAGTAGAATAATGATGTAATTCACTATCTTTTAGTCTTTGCATCTTTTAGTGATTAACAGTTGTAATTCTCACAGAGATGCAAAATTATTATTTTCTTATAGAAAGAGACACAACAATGGTTTCTATTGGTATTTTTTGACCTCCTTACTCCATGTATCAGGGAGGTAATATGGGGATTAGACCAGTTGCTAAGTATATCCAGTCAAATTGTACACTCTGAACTGAGGACTTATCATAAATGGTTTAGACTATCACTAGGCTTGAAAGGAGGCAAACTTGAGTGGCAACACAAATTATTGCTTGACTCAAAGAAATCTCAACACGAAACAAAGATTATCAGGACAGTCTCCATTCCAAGTAATGAGTGGTAAGACAGAGCATGGATCCCAGAGTCCGTAAGAAGATCAGATAGTACCTGTTATCCAGGTAAATGCCCAAAATTCACAGTCTGAAGGTAAGTACCAGGGTTGGAAATATGATGTTATAGTATGATCTTTCCTGTAGAATTTTGACGTTCCCTTCATTCCAGGGATATAGATCCGTAAACTGATTCTTATTTGTAAATAGCAGGTGGTCATCACTCTCTCTAATAGTAGCTTGAGCCAGAGTTCTGTTCAGCAGACAAATTCTGTTCACCAGAATATTTTTGTATTTACATATCAAAAACCAATGTGATAAGACAGCCATTAACTTTCCTAAGGATATAATAATGAGCCTCACACAGAGATCACTTCTGGTTTGACTATTTCTCATGGAATCATTACCCCATTCACTATATCTCTGAAATTTTAAATTATCACTTTGCTTCGGAGTTTACCAGTTATCACTTGGTTTGGTGACACTAGTCTCCTTCCATTTCCCCTGAGGTTGGAAATACAATTTCAATTACTTTGCACCTCCCACTCGAGTTTTCGGTCAACTGTCGTTAGGCAGAAAATGTTTTTATGAAAGTTTATTCTTCATGGAAAATTTAAAGGAGAGTCATTTATGCTTTGTCTATAGACACAGGGAAGTGATGGGCCATTTGAACTAAGCATATCTATTTACAGATGTTTAAATGTTTCCATTTTGATTATGGTTACCAAACTGCCTTCTAGAGCTTGACAAATAACACGAGTAAAAGAAATGGTTGTGAAAAAATGGTGCTGACAGTGAACTGAAGAATGTATGCATTCCTCTTCTGCTACTCCTTCCAATACATTGTTGCCATGCAGGAGTACACAGGTCAAGTGTGACCGAATATTGGGAACTTCCAGTTTATATCAAGGTTGAATCCTGGTTATAGTGAAGCAAAAGTGAGAAGTGGGAAATTAAGGTAACGATTAGCTACAGTAAACAAAGAAATCATGATTTCATCATGAAAAAGAGGCACAGTGAGACTTTCAGGAGCATTTGGGATCTGGAGGTTCTCTAAATTTTCCATATCTTCCAATATATTTCACTTTCAGTAGTTGGGATCCTACTATCCTAAATTTCACAAGACCTACTCAGTTTGAAAATTCAGGTCATTTTAATCACTATAGATTAAATGTTTGTGCTCCCCCAAATTCATATATTGAAGCCCTAATCCCCAATGTGATGGCATTTGGAGGCGGCATCTTTGGAGGCAATTAGGTCATGAAAGTGGAATGTCTATGAGTGGGATTAGTGCCCTTATAAGAAAAGATATGAGAGAGACGATCTTTCACTCTCTCGTATGAGGATACAGCCGTCTGCAAGCCAGGAAGGGAGCCTTCATCAGACAAGATCTGCTGGCACCTTGATTTTGGACTTCCAACCTTTGGAACTGTGAAAAATAAATGTTTGTTGTTTAAGCCATTCAGTCTGTGGTGTTTTGTTATGAAATCCTGAACTAAAACATTAAATTTATAATTCAAAAACTCCATCTTGGATTTTTCTTTTCAAAAATATAAGCTTTATGGTCATAAGTGGTGAAAGATCCACTTACATAGAACCATGAGGTACAGAAACTTGGTTCTCTTCTGTCAGGAATCTTACGGTTCCAAGTGACATAAATAAATCTTATCTCAAAATAATGTAAAGAAGAAAGGAATTTATTAATTCATGCAAATAAAAATTGCAAGAGTAGAGTACAGTGGGATTTAAGAACTTGAAGGTAGTCATTAACACTTTTGTTCAAACTTTGCCATCGTTCTTCCATGGACTGACTTACTTTGTAGATGTGGGTAGCTCACATCTCAGGGGTTTATGATCAGTCAGGTCCTATAATCCTAGAGGAAGTGATTATACTGCAGTTTCCCTGAGTGTCCATGCATCTATAGAGGAATGTTAATTTCCTCTGTTAGGTTCGAGAACTTCCCCCATTGGAGATGAGGGATTGTGGTATCATGATACTCTTGGCTTGGAACATATAGTCACTTCTTCATCCAAAAGCAATTAAAATATTCTAGCTACATTTTAAGATATACGAAATTGCAATTGTAGAAGTTCAAAATTAAATTTTGTATGTTATTTGAGTTTTCATTATTTTTTAAAAATTTCTTCCAAGGGGAATAAATTTCAATGTTTTCCCATTTGCAAGCTTTGCTCTTAATAATTTAAGTAAGGCAGAACTTTATTGGTTCTCTACTTGTTAAATAATTTGATCAAAGATTTTCAACTGATTTTTGAACAAAATGTAACCAAGTTTTGTACATTTCATTGTATTTGTTTCCTAGGATTGCTATAACTCAAAAACACAAACTGGGTAGCTTAAAACAACAGAAATTTATTTTCTCAAAGTCTGGAGGCTAGAAGACTGAAATCAATGTATTTGTTAGGGCCATCTTCCCTCTGAAGGCTCTGGAGATTCTTCCTTGCCTCTTCGGAGCTTCTGGTGGTTGCCAAGAATTCTTGGCATCCATAATTTGTGGTTGTATCTTATAATTACATCACTCCATTTTCTGCTTCTGCCTTCACATGGCTATCTTTCCTCTGTGTATGTCTGTGTATGTCTCTGTCCAAATTTCCCTTTTCTTATAAGAACCACAGTCATTGGATTTAGGTCCCACTGTAATCCAGTATGACCTTATCTTAATTTGATTACACCTACAAACACCCTATTTCCAAATAAGGTCACATTCACAGGTACCAGGGCTTAGGACTTGAACATAACTTTTGAGGGGAAAAAGTTCCATGCACTATAGTCACTGATACAGAAAATTCAATATTTTTGTAGTATAGTTAGATCAGTTTTCATATTGGTCCTCTCAAAGACTCAGGCATTTCTTCAATCTAACTGGTAATTATTAAAGAGAAAATACATTCTGTCATGTTAAAGTATTTCTTTAAATTCAATATCAACTTTGTTACAATATTTTATGTTTATTCATTTTGTGTTTATATAATAAATATTTATAAATGTCTACAACTTCAGCTTCTATTTAGATTGACTGTTTACTGAAATTTGTTTGGAAGCAATTATAAATTATGTATATGCCTGTACCCTATGTAAATGGAGGTAAGGAAAGATGAAAGCAATGCAAGAACAACTTCACTACAAGTTGAAGGATAATCAGCAGGTGTGCTTTATCAGCACACAACATTTTTCCAGAAAGGCTGTGCATACCATGGGTTAATCTCAGTTGGTCTGGGTTGACTGTATGCTTGTCTCCAGAGTTACTGACCCTTGGCCAACACTATGCTATTTAATAACTGAAAGTAAATGATATTCTGTAACCATATGTCTGTGAGTTGCTTCCAGCAGGATATATCAGCCTGTCAACATTGTTTAGTAATAGTTGAATATGGTTTGAACCAGATTTCAGTGGAATCTAGGAGTGGAGGAGCAAATTGGGGTTTGGCTTTCAATGGTTAAGACTAGTCATGTAGCTAGAATATGCCTGCATGACTAGCTTATTGTAAGAGATCCTCACAACAAATATTTTTGAGCTTCCTGGTATTGAGGTGTTTTGCACACCCTCGATTATGGTTTAACATGTGAATATGAAACATATCTTTTGGTACCAAGCAGTGGAAGGATAAATAAAGTTTGCTCCTTAGATTTCAGTGCATACCCTTCTCCTGTTGTAATCTGTCTTCCGCCTGTAATAAAGCTGTTCTGTTAATATAAACTGTTTGGGTCCTCTGAATTGTTTTAGCTATCAAAAATGGAAGGTGAGGGCTTCCCTGGTGGCGCAGTGGTTGAGAATCTGCCTGCCAATGCAGGGGACACGGGTTCGAGCCCTGGTCTGGGAGGATCCCACATGCCGCGGAGCGACTGGGCCTGTGAGCCACAATTACTGAGCCTGCGCGTCTGGAGCCTGTGTTCCGCAACAAGAGAGGCCGCAATAGTGAGAGGCCCGCGCACTGCGATGAAGAGTGGCCCCCGCTTGCCACAACTAGAGAAAGCCCTCGCGCAGAAACGAAGACCCAACACAGCCATAAATAAATAAATAAATAAATAAAAATTAAAAAAAAAAAACATAGATTATCTCATAAAATCCTTTAAAAAAAAAAAAGGGAATGTGATTATTGTGTAATGACCACCTCTGAATAATATACAGAGAATAAAGAAGGGAGAATTAATCTGCAAGTTCTCTCTTACCTCCTGCTTCTCATTTTAAAAATTTCAGCCCAGTGGGGGCTAAAACTATGCATTTCACAGTAGCATTAACCAACTATTCCACAGCTTCTGAGAAAACCAGGTTTTATGCCCTAGTATGTAATTACATTCAAGTCCAAAAGCAAAGAAGTGATTCTGCATTGGTGAGGCCCCAACCATAGGGAAAAGGAAGAAGGTAGGCTATGCACTGAGTGCCCACATCTAAATGAATTACCACAGAGTACTCATCTTCCAGGCTAAAGGAAAGAATATCACTAATACCTGAGAGCACTTTCTCACATTCCCTATCAAGTTCTACCTTCTCTCAGATAATCAATAGTCTAGTTTATCTCATCAGATATTAATTGCTCATAGATTCTAATAGATTCTATTTATGGGGTTGTACATTCCACTATATTTTGTGTCTAGTTACTGTCATTCAATGTTATTTATATAAAATTCATCCACGTTGTTCCGTGTGGCAGTAACTCATTCATGTTAATTGCAGTATAATATCCCTCTGCATTGTATACCACAATTTATTTATACAAAATACTGTTAATTCACACTTATGCTGATTTTAGTTTGGGATATTAATAATAACGTTGCTAAAAATATTGGTTAAATGTTTTAGAGCATATATGTGTATATATATATATGTATAAATATCTTTAGAGCAAACATATATAAATATGTATTTTATATATATATATTTCTTTTGGTTATATACCTAAGAGTGAAACTGCTAGTCATAAGATAAGCAGATGTTTGTCTTCGACAAAGACTAATGCAGGTTTCCAAGTTGCTTGTACCAGTTAACATTTATTTTAGCTTTGCTTTTCATTCCTTTTGTTTGCTTTTTTTTGCAAACACTTGGTATTACCAATTCTTTTCATTTCAGTCATTCTGGTGGTCGTGTCATGATATTATTCAGTATCTTTAATTTGCATTTTTTTCTGAGGACTAATGATGTTGAGCACTTTTTCATGTATTAATTGACCATTAAGATAACCTCTTTTGATGAAGTGCCTATTCAGGTCTATTGTCTACATACTATTACATCAGTTGCCTTTGTTATTGAAATATGCCCAATTAAATCTTGAGCAAGTTGGGGACTGGATTCAGACAAAAATTTATGTTTGGCCATATCACGTTTGGGATATTAATTAGGTACTCAGATGTGGAGGCAAAGAATGCAGTTGAGTACGTGAGTTTGGGGTTCAGAAAAGAAGTAAGTTTGGAGATATATACGTGTGGAAGCTCTGAGCTCAAGAATGGACTTAAAGCCTTGGAACTGAACAACATCAACCAAAGTAAGGCTAGCCTCTAGGGTACTCCAACCCTTAAAGTTTTGAAAAAGGAGAAAATGCCAAAAGGGAGACTGCAAACAAGTGGCTAGTGAGTTAAGAGAGAAACCAAGGGCGTAACAGGTTTAGGATTTCAAACGAAAAGAAGTGTGATATTTCAAAAAAGAAGGAATGATCAACTCTACGAAATAGCACTGAGAGGTTGGGTAAAATGAACACAGATTAGTAAGACAAAAGTTATTGGTAATCTTCAAGAAAGTCGTTTCCATCGGAATAAAATCTTGATTGGAGCAAGCTAATGAGAGAATAACAAGTGAAAAAATGGACACAGCAGTTTGGATACTTCTTTTATGACAGTTGTCATAGAGTAACCTAAAGATCTGTCAAGGATGGAATTTTTCTTTAAAGATAGGAGATATGATGCCTAAGTACAGCTTGGACTTGATCCTGTGGTGAGGAAAACACTGAGGATGCAGGAAAGATGAAATTAGACAAGTCACTGTGTAAACTCAAGGGGATGGAATTGTGTATAAAAATGTAGGATTTGGTAGACAGATAATTCATCACGATGAAACAATTACCCCACAGACAGAGACAATGGATATCAGAGCTTCACATAAGTCTGCTCTCTTGTGCATTAATGGCTAAAATCACATAACTCAGCTCATTCTGATTGTGATACTGGCTCTTGCTGCTCTGGTGTAAGTGAAGTCAGGAACATGGGGCAACCAGGAACACCTATCATGTACCGTGCAGTGCACTATTCACATTAAAACTTCAATAAAACCCCTTAAATTGACTATTTTATATATGTAGAAATGGAACCTCTTAGAGGCTAACTTATGCAGCACCACTTAGCTACCACGTTATAGAGCTGTGATTCAGATATCACATTTGAAGCTTTTTTTCCCTATTTATTAGGTCATAAATAAATTAAGTCATAAATTCCTAATTTATGACCATAAAATTTAACATCTAATGCTGGATACTTCTGAGAATGAAAGGCACAAGTGTAATAGTTCAACTGAGATAATAGGTATAAACCAAGACTTTCTAGAGTATATGCAGCATATGATCACCCTATCTTTTCCTCCACCTTTTAATATCCTCTGGTATTCAATTCAAAGCATTCTATTCAATTTCAATTTTTCCATGGCTATTTTTAATGCCAATGATAACTTTAAGTTAAAAATAAAGAGGCCAATTACATCTGAAAAATTATAATAAAGACAGGAAAGCTTAAATATGCCTAAGGATTAATTTATTGAAATGACTGGTTAGGAAAGAGATTCTTAAAGAAATAATAATAAACACAATTCCAGAAACTATTTTTATACGTATTTTTGATATGTTTATGGTATTTCCCACTTAAAGTTGAAATTTTGTTGAATTAAACCTTTGAAAATATAGAGTTTATGAGTCAAATTCAAATTAAGATGAATGTCATATAAAGCATAAAATAAATAAAGGAATAAAGTTTCATTTTTTCCATGTCGACTCATTTAAAAATTATTTTGGTAGCATGATGCAAGGATTGAAAAGTTGCCACCTTTCCAGTCGCAGTCAATTCTGTGGAATAGAGAACAAATAGAGAATTGGTTATATGGTATAACTCTTCATCTCTCCCCATTTGTAATTTTGGTGGGACTAATTCGTAAGAGAAATTTTATTACAAATGCACCATGTTGTGCCCTATCTTGGAGGCATATAAAATTTCCTCTAGGACCAAATATCAGCTCATTTGGAATTGTTTTATGTCTACTGGGTCATGACCACAAAAGGATTCGCATCTTAAGAATCTCAAAACTATATTCTATTCCCTTTTTAAGCCTTATGTCTGGACTAAGAAACTGTATTTTTACTCATGAATTAAAAGAAAATATATAAATTTTAACTAATAACTAATTGAAGTTCATAAAGCCTAAGTTGGAAATGTGAATGCAGTTGATCTTTAAAATAAGCTCGAACATGTTTACATAAAAGTAGAAGAAATTATTTTCAGTTTTCCCTAAAAATGATGATAATCAAACATAAGGATATAGGCAATTGAAAGAAAAACAATCAAATCTGTCAACAGCACATACATACAATTTTGAATTATTTGAAATATAAAAGATACAAAATTTCAGGTGCATAAATAATAGTCAGTCATTGAGAATAAATTGATAATTAATAATTAAGTTGGTATATTGATGGAAGTTGCCACTATTTGGGGCTTATCCAGGAAAATGAAATGTAAAAAGATATTAACTATAAAAATGATCATTCTATCTCCAAACTCCTAAAGCTTACCAAAAGTGAGGAGGGGGCATTAATTTTGAAATCCCCTTAGACCTTAAAAATTAAAAAATAAATGAATAAATATACATTTCACCTTTTGGCAAGAACACTTTCCCTAAGAATTTCATGAGTATTGAAATAAAAACCTCAGTATTTTGCCCTCATATGCTCATACATCAAAAACAAGATGTGAAATGAGGCATGTGGGGAAATAATTGTGCATAAGGAAAACTTCAAAATTGTAGAAAATAACAAACTTTCTTAGGTTTGTTATTCCCAACTAAATGAGATTATCAAATTTAATTCTGGCTTTAGTACACCTTAATCCTCTTTATCTAAATTATCAACAGACCAATTAAATCATAGTCCCTGAAATTATTTCTTCCCAATATTCAGTTTCTTCTACATAGAAAGAACAATTATATCAGAATCTCCATGGGTAAGCCTAGACATTGAGATTTGGTGGGGGCGGGGGGGTGGAAGTTCTCCAGGTTATTCTATTTGTAGCTAGTGTTGAGAACCACTGATCTAAACTATATGCATTTTGGAACCATTCATTATTCATTTTTTCTTTTATTCTAGAGCTTTCAATTACTCTAACGTCATAAGTGAAACAGCACAATTAGTAAATTTGGACTTACAATAACAGGGTAGAGCCCCCGGATAGGACCAAGTACAGGCTCCTGGTACAGCAGAAGGGCCTGGATGGGCATATGTCTCTGGATGTGGGGCACCACTTGCTGGGGAATAGGCAGGACTTTGGGCTGAGAAAGGGACGGCAGGGGCTGAGGAGGAAACATAGGGGTAGGAGGAAGAGGCTGGGGAGGCTGGTGCATCAAAGACTGGAGCAGAGACAGAGGAAGGTGCAGATTTTCAAGATCAGTGAGAGGCAGGCTCTGGCTTTCAATAAAGGGCTCTACTGGAGATACAGGGAAGGGCATTTCTTTATGCTTAGGAAGGATAGTCTCCTTAGCTTTGGGGATTTCCATTATTTCAGGCTGAGGGAAAGGCACCACCACAGGGGGCTGAGCAAGAGTCAGGACGTTTTGTGGAAGGATAGGGGAAGGGATTGGCCCAGTGTAGGAATAGACTAGAGGCTGTGGCTGGGAAAAGTGGTGGATTTTATCCTGGCGTTCATCCTGGAAAGAAGGAAAAATAATCTTTGCGTCCGTAATTCAGTTATAATTGTCATTCATGATGAATTAGCCTCCTCTTTTTTGAACAATAATTCAGTGAAAAGAGAGAAAGAAAATCTTTCACTTACTTTGGTTAAGAAATTATTTGGGGTCCTGTGAAGATTAATGAGTAAAATGCTCACTAAGGGATTTCTCATTAACCCACTTCCTTCATAGATGAATCCACAGAGCCAAAAGAAATCAATGTTTGGAGATTTCAAGACTTGTTTCACCTTTTCCTGAGTTGCCTGCAGAGCTGTAGCTATATACTTTGGTCTTCAGAGGGTACAGACTTATCAACAATGTTGATACTAGTCAAAATTGTTTTCATATAATGAATGAAGATCTATTTTTAAAAGACTTAAAGGGATAACTCCAAGGTTTATTTTTGTTTGTTTTAATGAAAAGTAAGTCTTAATTTGTTTTTTTAATTCAAGGAGTTACTTAACAACAGCAAACTTCTAGCACTACTTCCCTTGGTAGAAGGTGGTAATCATGAGTCTTTAAAGAGGCATCAATTTGTAAATTCATTTCGATTTAGCAAATATTTGGTGTAAGTTCCAGACAATCTAACTTCATTGGTAAAACAGGAAAGCTTAAATATCGCAATTAGATAAATACGTTACCACAAAAGTAATTTAATTACAGAATTTTATGTTGTTCCCAATCCTTATTTTTAAGCAAGCTGTGCTATTTAATAACTACGTGATGTTGCCACACAACTGTGTACTCAAGTGGTCTGTACGTCACTTCTCTCATCTGCGTAATGGAAATGCTTTTAGGAACTCCACGCATTCGTAAATGGGAACATGAAAGCTACAGAATGCTAATGTAAAATCATTGAATATTCACTGTGTGCCAGCTCATCCATCCTGGGGGTTTATGAATATTCTCAATTTACAGGTGAAGAAATTGAGGTACAGATAAACTTGGAGCCAAGGTTATACAGCTGATAAATGATCAAATTAGGATTTTTGCCACACTGCTTCCCTCCTCTCTTTCCTCACCATATCCATCTTGAGAATAAGGGGATCACAGACCCCTCTCCAGAAATGTTCCTACCAATGTGCACTTATTGAAAACAGGTATACTATTAGTAAAACGAATAAATCAATAGTTATTCTTAGGTATTTATACTAAATTCTGGAAGCTGATTATGTGTTTAAAAATGTGCTTAAGTCGGGCTTCCCTGGTGGCGCAGTGGTTGAGAATCTGCCTGCCAATGCAGGGGACACGGGTTCGAGCCCTGGTCTGGGAAGATCCCACATGCCGCGGAGCGACTAGGCCCGTGAGCCACAATTACTGAGCCTGCGCGTCTGGAGCCCGCGCTCTGCCACAAGAGAGGCCGCGATAGTGAGAGGCCCGCGCACCACGATGAAGAGTGGGCCCCACTTGCCGCAACTGGAGAAAGCCCTCGCACAGAAACGAAGACCCAACACAGCCATAAATTAAAAATAAAATAAAAAATTAAAAAAAACATGTTTAAGTCTTTAAAAATATTTTCACCTTCTCAAAGTTTAATTTCTTACACTGATGTTTATATTATTACCATTCTTTAGACTGAACATAATTATTATAAGTATGTTTGCATGTATTATGTTTCATTATAATTTTCAAAATATACTAATCATGAAAAAATTACCTCTGTTTGCTGCTGTTCCTCATGTTTAAACTTCTCAACTTTCTGCTAAAAAACAATTACACATAAAGAAACGTTATTATTTGTAAAAATCAAACAGGAAATTTTGAAAATGTGTACATTTAAATATAACGGTTTTACCTTGTTGATGTGCGTAACAGATTCCTTCGGGGGGGAAAAAAATAAAATCAGGTTTAGTTTTAATGAACAATTCTTAGTTGTCAACATACATCAGAAAATGAAGACATTTAATAGGCTAATGCAGACATATTGTTTGATAATATCATTATTTTAATTGCTGAAACTTTATGTTACACTCTTCTGAATAAATCTGTTGTATAAAAGAACAGATGACGCAGTCAAGAAACAAAAGAAAATTAGTGAGCATAATACCAAAAGAGGCATTTAACAGAAGCTAATTTCTCTCTATCACCCTGTTCCCTTCTTATGACAACAAATGATCTCTAATACCCTCATCTAGATCTAGAAGAATAGCCATTGAAAATATATGATAATAACCATTGATGCATTTGTTAACATTCTTAGTTCCCTTGTTATGTTTAGGCTTCAAATGAATTGTAAGAAATACATACCCTCCCCTAAGGATCTTATAACCTTCGCAAAAAGACAAAGTATATTGATGTACCATTTAACTAACAGGTGATAACAGACCCAAAAAGAGTGGTGCAAGCATTAATATCTACATGACTCCCCCAGGCAGATTTAGGACTACACTAATTCTCACTGCCTCTTATTTACTAGATTGCTATTATAATAACAAAATATGTCCATTTGCATGTCTGCCCACTCTTTACTAAGCGCATCCCTCTTTCCAGTTTGTACCACAGCTCCCAGTCAAAGTCTGATACAGAAAGTGCTCAATAAATGTCAAAACAGTGAAAGAGGTTAACATAGAGAGAGTTCAAGATAGAAAAGAGGACTGTATAGTTCATTAAAAAAAAAAAAAAAAAAAAAGCAGGGCACAGTGACACAATTCAAGTAGCAGGCAAACTTAGAAACTGCTAGAATACTAAATCTTCTAGACATTTATTCTGTCTTTAAACATATACAGTGGAAATTTACATTAGTTACCTGTCAGAACATAGCTACGTTGGCTTAACTGCCCTAATGTAACACAAAAAGAAAGTACAGTCGTTTTTTGTTCTAAATTTGGGAAATTGCCTCCGAATGATCGTTGTCTTACCTCGCTGCTTGAAAGGCTTTGCACAGTCTGTAAAGGAAAAAAGAAATCAACAATCAGCTGAGTCTTCTACTAGATCATCAGGAAGTGTTATTACTTTATGGTTGGAAATTTTTCTCTGAATAAAAATATCTTACCTCACCGGATACTCTGGGTTCTTCTTTCTATAGAGAAAAAAAGACACCATTTTAGTTCCCATAGCTAACCCATTATTAAACATTTTTCCTACCTAATTTTTACCTTCCTTATGGAGAGCTATTTCACAAATTTGAGGAATAAAAAATGTTATATGTCTTTTGAGAGACTTGTAATTGCTTTTACAGCTTTCAAATTTAGTACCTTTTTATTGGTATATTTTAATTTTACCTTAATGAAGAGTCTTTTTATGGGTAACAGAAAAGGAGTTACTTTAATTTGTATTGAACACTTTTCATTATGATTATGAATATGTTTATGACTATTCATCTTCCGAAGTAGCATCCTCTGTTGAATATGTACAGGTAGGAATCAGCCCAGTTCCCTAGAGTAAGAGATATGTATATTTCATCACTGGAATAAGATATATTTATCAAGATTTCACATGCATGCAATTGTATTTGTGCAACATTACTCAATTTTTTGTTCTTATGTGTGTTTCTTCTTGTTTGTCTGCTGCTTATTGGTCTGTTTGCTTTTCCTTTAGGGACTGGTGGCACAATACTGTAGAAGCATTTGACCCAGATTTGTGGTCCTATAGGATTCTGTTGAGATGGTGGGTGAATGTAAATGATTTTCTTAGAAGTCAAAAAAAAATCTGAGATTCTGCATTATTTATACATTTAAAATGTTGGTAATACTACATTCTGCAAATAGGCAGATAGTACTATTTCTTAGTTATTTCAAGATATTTTCTGTACTTACCTCTCCTGCAAGGGCAAGAGCCACCAAGCAGGCAAGGATGAGGACCTTCATGGCTATCAAGTCCTGTGAATGGGGAAATGAGGAAACGGTATATTACTTGTCAATCTAATATATTTTCTTATTTAGGTAGGATTACTTTCCTTTAAAAGAAACCAAAGATAATGTAAAATAAAAATGTCTGGGGACTTCCCTGGTGGTCCCATGGTTAAGACTCCATGCTTCCACTGCAGGGGGGCGGTTCAATCCCTGGTTGGTGAATTAGGATGCCGCATGCCACATGGTGCGGCCAAAAAAAGAAGAAAAAAAAAAAGAAGAAGAAGAAAATGACTGTATTTTAGAAAAAATACTAATAGAAGTTTTATCATATGACCAAGGTCAAAATCTACTATGGCTCCTTAATCTTACATACCAAGTTTATATTTCATTGCCAGCCATTCAGATATTTTCAGCTAACAGCCCTATCCTACTTTACTCGTTTTCATCTCATTCACAGTACTTATGAGGACTTTTTTGAAAGACAGAAAAAAAAGTTACAAATATTTACAGAAAGATTAATTAGTTGATTCATTTATTCAAAAATATTTATTTAGGGGCTTCCCTGGTGGTGCAGTGGTTAAGAATTCGCCTGCCAATGCAGGGGAGACAGGTTCGAGCCCTGGTCCAGGAAGATCCCACATGCCAAGGAGCAACTAAGCCCGTGCACCACAACTACTGAGCCTGCGCTCTAGAGCTGCGAGCCACAACTACTGAGCCCACGTGCCACAACTACTGAAGCCCGTGCTCTTAGGGCCTATGCTCCACAACAAGAGAGGCCACCACAACGAGAAGCCTGCGCACTGCAATGAAGAGTAACCCCCGCTCACTGCAACTAGAGAAAGCCTGCTCACAGCAACGAAGACCCGTTGCAGCCAAAAATAAATAAAAATAAAATTTTTAAAAAAATATATTTATTTAGCACCTTTTATTGTCAGACATTGTTTAGGTGCTGGGATTTTAGCAGTGAACAAAATATTAAGGTCTCAGTCCTGTTGGAGCCTCAGTTCTATTGAGAGTCAACTGATCAAAGAAAATGTATACAAAGAAGAAGATCATATTTTATTTTTATCTTTTCTCTACTAAACTAAATGATTTCCATGGGTATTTGGCTTATTCATATCTCTTTATTTCCAATAAGACCACCATTTTCATTTTAGCATTTCTTTTATTTGCTCCACTTATCCAGACATTTTCTAGGACTGATTGGATGGTCTCTTCTCCATGTATATCCACCTCTCAGTCTTCATCCCCACACGCCTAATGCCATCTCTTCTCCTTTGTCGCACATAATTTTAGAGATCATACACTCCGTTTATTTTCTCTCCGTGAAAATGTGTACTTATCCCTTGATGATTTACCAAGGTGTCAGGTTCTTTTGTCCAGTCCCCACTCTAGGCTACTTCTCCTTGGAGCATAACATAAAATATGTTATCACTTTTGACCAAAATGTACTAAATGGTTGGTCTTGTTGCATTTCTATAAGTTCTTGTAAAAAATAATGTTTGTGTCACCAATATCCCTTGACACACAATCTTCAATCCCAGATTTTCAAACTAAATTAAGAAATTTTTTTCTAGATTTTTCTCATGGGTGATAATTCTATATTAATTTTACTTTACCTAACACTTCTATAAATTTCTAAATAATTTTTTATTGTCATGACTCAAAAAAAGAGTATGGTACTATATTAGAATTCATTACAAGTAGGGAGAATATTATTACATTTTCTTTATTTTATAATTAGCATTTTATATACAGATTTTCAAGCAAGAATTTTATTATTGACTAATATACTTTGAGCTATTCTTTCTTTCAGATCATATTTTTCCTTAATTTTTGTTTCCTGGTCATCTCTGTCAGATCTAGAATTTTTGTACAAAGTAAAACACTTTGTTTCTCTTTAACTTAATTCTGTGTTTCATGTATCTATTTTAATATTTTTTAAATAGTATAAACTAAATGATAAACTGGGAATTTGGATGTTCTAAACAATTTTGATAAATACGCTCTTCTTCTAAAAATATTGTCCATTTCTTGACTCAGTATGCTACTTCTATAAACTATTTGTTGGCTAATGCTTTCTCAATAATAATTATTCAAATCCCCATACTATAAATTAAATGTGTTTGCCTTTATGGTTGTGGTATGTTTAATCAAACTGAAAAATATTTACTTCAAGAAATAGATCTTTTAATATAGCCTGTTAACTAGTCGTGTACTAAAGAAAATAGCAATCACTGTTACTACATTTTGTTAGACTCAGAAAACATATGCTGTCATTATAATTTTTATCAAATCTTTATAGGTACTTCTATTTTTTTTCAACCTAAGTGCTAAACATATTGTTAGCACTACCTTAAATACTCTAACGTTTAAAGATATATTTTAAGCAATTATATTCTTTCTATATCTCAACTTAGTTTGAAATAAAGATGAGGAGAGGATACATTGAATTTATATCTGAAATTCTTACCTTTTTTCTGAAGTAGAGGAAAAGAAGTGAAGGAGGAGCTGAGTGGATAATGGTCTGCTTTTGTGGCTCTTTATATACAGTATTTAACGCCATGCTAATTTTGTGGTTGAAATAAAATCAATAGTGAGTTTGAATTCCAAGAAGTCTGCATGATGAGAAAATGAATTCTTCCTATTATCTCTCCCCAGAAATTCTGGGGAGCATTTTAACAAGGGAATAATTCACAATCTGATAAAGGAAATGACACTGTCCAGTAACTACAGACATTGGCTGGGGGACAGTGATGTTCTGGCCCAGTCCCCAAGTTATTGTAACCACAATAAAGTCTCTTTAGTACTTGGTGGGTCTTCAAGATCTTAATTGTGGGGAAATTCTAATAGACACCAGAGAGACACAAGCCACACAAAAGACACAATTTCGTGCTAACCTGAATAGCTGTTAGTGTTTTATGCTGTAATGGAGAAAATGACAAGCTAACAAGTCCATGATGGTAGCTTAGACCCGAAGAGGGAAGAGAGTTATAGGCTAAAAGGAAAGGAAGAATAGGGTCTTGAATAAGAGAAAGAAGTCACTACAATTAAATCAAGTAGTGAATCTGGGTCATGAATTGCAAGGATTGAGATGATTGCAAGCAGATTGAGATGAGAAGAGAGAAAGAGAAAGGGGTCAGATAATGATGGGCAAAGCATGAAATGATCCTAAGGAACGTGAATTTTATTCTCTAGATAGTGGGGATTTGTTGAAGGGTTTTAAGACAGAAAGTAACATTTAAAGAATACTTCTACAAAATGAATGATAGTGGTACAAATTCATTAAAACGGGGCAGCTCAGGTTTGGCCTCATATCTTTTACAGTGAGTCAATGTTTATCAGCTAGTATACATGGAAGGACAAATGAGGGAAGGAAGAAAGAAAATGAAAACCCAGACAGGAGGAGGGTCTTACTCAAAGTACTACAATAGAGTCTGAGCCAGACCTCAAAAGTACTTTTTAGGTGCCCATTTACAAAAGCAGTCTTCAAGTTTCTTTGCCTCTTTAGCAATTGATGTTCATAAATGTAGTTGTATTTGACACTACTCATTTTTAGAAGGTTTGTTTCTTCTATTCATTGCCTGTAATAGATATATTCAGGGCTTCAGGACAGATAGATGCCCTTCTAAAGTAAGCACTTTAACATAATTAATATTTTTTCTTCACAATATACTTTGCATTCATATCATGTTAGATGTGTGTGGGAGAGGAACACATCTGACTGTCATACAAGTTTTGTATTGCTTAGAAAACCCAAGTCAATGTCTGCTATGTATTTGAATTATTCAGGTAATCTTCATTCTAAGACTGTTCATAGGGAGCCAGGAAGAAGCCATGAAAAGAAATGATAAAATGACTCCAGTGTCATAGGTATAACTAGAAAAGGCCTTGGCTGCTCCATGTGCCTTTATGTGTTAGCTCTTGGTTGCCAAGGCCACAGCCAAAAAAGTGTGATTTCTGAGAAAAGGAATACAAAAGCAAGCATGCCCTACCCATTCAACACTTCCTTTTTATTTTCTCAGCAAGATATTTTACATATTGTGCAATAAACACAGCATTGCCTTATGACTGTCTCTCACCAAGTTTGAATTATATTAATTGATATAGTTATGGACTCAACTGGGCCAGAAAAGTAGGTAAAACCTTGATCAAAGAAAGCACTAACAATACACTAGAGAAAGGGGCTTGTCCAAGGGAAAATTAAAAAGCCTGAGATTTAAGATAACATCAGGTGCCACTGGCCATGTAAGCTTCAGAACACAGGACCAATAAGAAGCAAAGCGTCATGTGGGCAACTCAAGCTTTTGCAATGTATAACTTAAGAGTTGCCATTTTTATAAGGCAAAATGAGAATTTCATACAGGGAAATTTTATAAGATAATCCTGGGTGAGGAGCAAGATATAATCTAAGCAAGATGTTCTAGTACTATTTGCTATAAGCAGAATTTGTTCAGCCAAAGCTTTTTCCCATATTGAATGATGGATCTGAAATATGCAGTCATGCGTTTTGGATATATTCTAGCTGAAATCATGTAAGTAATACCCTCAAGAAAGAGAGCAATAGAAAAGCTGGATAAAGAGTACAATAAAGGGACCAAAAAATGTTCGGCAAATAAGAACTAGAAGAGATATCGGGAATTCCCTAGTGGTCCAGTGGTTAGGACTCTGCGCTCCCATTGTGGCGGGCATGGGTTCGATCCCTGGTCAGGAAACTAAGATCCCGCAAGCTGTGTGGCATGGACAAAAAAAAAGTTCAGAGATATCATCCATATGATGTCTTAAATATATTTTAGAGAAGAGGAAACTGAGGACCTGGGAATTTGTATTATTTTTTTCAGGATACTATAGCTATTTAGAGATAGAGCTGTTAACTAAAAACTTCAGTTTCCTAAAAAATATTTGAGGTACTCTTTAATAACTTCCAAAACATGGGGGCAGGGAGAAGGAAAATAAGTAGGATTTATATAATAATTCAGACTTAGGAACAACAGAACACAGAATTAATTCTGACAAATTATTAGGTAGGGATAGATAGTTTAGCGTAGCATTATTTATATAGATGGAGTATTTTAATTCTTTCCATGAGATTATCCAAATCCAATAAAATAACATCTTATTTATGTGAAATATAGCTATTAAGATTAATTTATAAAGTTAATCAAGAATCAGGGAATAAGAAATATGTTCTGTGAGCAAGCAGACACCATGAAAGCATAAAACCCAGAACCCTGATTCATAGGACACACTCTTAATCCTAATTACTCTCCCTTTACATATGATCATAAAACTTCACTCAAGTTCAAGACACATTTATTGAGCACATACTACATGCTAGACCAGTATTTTTCAACCTTCATACTATTGATATTTTGGGCAGGAGAATTCTTTGTTGTGGGGGTTATCCTGTGTGTTGTAGGATGTTTAGCAGCTTCCCTGGCCTCTACCCATAAGATGCCAGTAGCACCAACCACACAGCTATTAGAACCCAAAATGTCTCAAGAAATTTCCAAATGTCTCCTGGGGCAGGGCGGTGAAAAATCATCTCACATTTAGAAGCACTGTACTGGATGACTTGAAAAGTCACACAAAGAAAAAAGACAAAGATGGTGTGGTTCCTGCTCATTATCAGATCATAAATGTGGAAGGACATATGACTACATTTTGTCATGAAAGTAATTTCACCACTCCATAATTTCATCCTGCCTACTTTCCTATACCATTTCCTACCTACTGAATAAACCCCTTTTTATATCTGAAGCCAAACATTATTTGGTTTCATCAGAATCTAGGACCTTTCAACTATCCTGTCAGTGCTTCAGTGCCTTTGAATTCCTTATGTCTATACGCCCCTCTTTTCCCACTTTGAATTTCAAGGAAATTGCTATTATCACACTTGTATACAGATAATTCACATCCCCTACTTGTCTCTGATTTTACTATACTGTCTTACCTAAATCATATCCTAGGTTAATCCGGATTCTACCTTCTGTCCCTGTGAATGTAGCTGACAAAAAATACTCAACCATGACAATTGTTCTCACTATAAAATGAAGTGCAGCAGTCTCATATTCTCCCCGACTTTCTTAGACTATTTAACATTCAAAGCAACAACACCTCTACATACTGCCTTTCACTGGTTTCCTGTCACTCCCAGATTAAAATCCAAAAGTCATTACAATGACCTAAAATACCTTACATCATCAGGCCCCCTGTTGCCTCTTTGACCTCATGTTCTGTGTATTCTCCGTCTAGTTCCTGCTCTGTCCTGCTGGCCCCTTTGCTATTCCTTGAGCACAGTAGGTGAGCTGCCACCTGATAACTTTCCATTGGTCGTTTCCTCAGTCCAGAATTCTTTCCCCAGATAAATGCATGCACCACTCCCCACTCTTCTCTTATGTCTCTACTTAATTGTTCTGTGAGGCTTTTCCTGGCCATCTTCCCCAGTACTCCTCCTGACATTTCCTACCCCACTTCCTTTACCTATTTTTCTTCTTTTCATATAATATAATGTAAATACTATACATCTTACTTTTTATCGTGATTTTTTTTTTTTTTTTTGCTACTTGTCCCCAATTGTTTGTGTTTCTGTAGCCCTGTACACTTATAAATCTGTTTCCCTTAAAAGAATGTAAGTTTCATGAGGGCTATATCCAAGGAGCCTAGAATAATACATCTAGTTACTTTTAAATAAGTTTAAGTAGTTTATGTAATAAAATTAAATTCATTTATTTACATAGTTCAAATAACTGTTGACTGAGTAAATGAATTAATTAAGATGTGACTGACTAAAATACAGCATCAGTGTAAATACTCTCTTAAAGAACACACCAAATAAGCAAGCACTAGACCTACCTGAGGCTTGGAGGATATTGTCACAGAAATGTTCAAATTTCAACTTTGTCTTGGAAAATACATAGGAGTTTGTTAGTCAGAGAATGTGAAGAGAGAGCATTCTCTGCCAGAAGGTATTATACATAGGAAAGACGTGAAGACATGGAATTATGGAATGGAAAAGTTATATATGAGACATAAGGAGAGGCAAGAAGTAAGGCCAGAAATATCTCCCCAGAAAGCTGTGAAATGGTCTTGAATGCTGTGTTAAGACCTTGGATATTATTCCATATGTAATATGAAACCATTAAAATAGTTTTTGCAGCAAAATGGCTTGTCACAACAGTTTTTGCAAAATAATTCTGAGAATAATGTGGATAATGACCTAGAAAAATGTCAGGTTAGAAGTGGAAAGACCAATTAGGAAACAAATTACAGTTACCTAAGAAAGAACAAAAGACGTGAATGAGGTGAAAGTTGAATGAACAAGTTACGGAGCAAAATCCACAAATGTAAATCTTTTCGGTTGTTCATCTAAGCATTTGATGGTAACTGGTAGGAGAAAACTGGTGATGTAGCTGAAGAGACAGGAAATTATGAGATAGGATTTGTAGAATATCGGATGGGGCAAAACTGATGGTTTGTCTAGGCTAAAGAAAGACCACTGGAAATGAAGCAAAGACGTAAGAGAGAAAAGGGATAAAATAGAATGGTGATGATCATGTAGGAGGCATTAAGAGCAGATCTACCCAAGACAAATGACTGATTCAGAGCTTCTCTGGAGAGTTAGAAAAATGAACAAGCATGGTTGTGAAGCCCCCACGCTAATGGATGGAGATGCAAAAATGATTAAAACAGATCAGATATCTTGCCCTCAGGAAACAAAGCTTTTTAAAATAGATCCACACAAAACATTATGACTGATAAGCAGTCATAAAAATGCATAAGCAAAACAATATGGTTAATAGGAGACATAAAAATCAGAAACAGGAAAAAATAGCAATTTCAGGAAAATAATTTTATGGTGCTGAACTACTTTAAATTAGTCAATGACTGTAAATAACATATATATATAAATTGATTATATTTAGTGTTTCAGAATGTAGTAAGGTGTGGTAAATTTAAAAAATTCTTCTACATAAAATAATTAGGAAATTTAAAAAATATCATTATGCTTAAAAGTTAATTTTTAAGTTGATTGCACTTAGCTTGCCAGAATGATTCATTCTCCAGTAACACAGAATCACATTTGTGATCTCTTTATTTTAGCAAACCCAGCCCTTCAATGTGTTTTTTTGGCGAATAAGATATTTTAAGGCATGTTTCAAATTTGTTGATAGCCTGTAAATATCAAAAGAATTCACATTTTAAAAAATCCAGACTTCTGATTTATCTCCTAAAATAATTTGAAGAATCTGGTAATACAGAGTATTAATTTTTCTGTGTCAAAAACTGGCTGGAGCTGAATATTGACTGCTTCCTTCGACCCAGGCTCGAACTTTCTAGGAGGCTATAATCCATATTTTATCTTACCTTTTTTATGTCTAGCGCTGTTTTATTCATTTAAATCACTTGGTTGGTCTCTACGGTTATTTGAATGAGTAAATATTTTCTGATTTAGCATCTTCCACCTAAAAAATAATATTTTCTATTACATACACTATTGCTAAAATTTGCAAAAATACACACACAAGCATATATTTAATTGACACCATCCTACAGATGAAAAACCTGAAGAGAAAACTTATCTACTCAGTTTATAGTGCTAATAAGTAGTGGATACGAGTCATTACATTGTGTGGCTTGTCATTCAGGTAGACCAAGTTTTTATATTTGACAGATGACTACCAAGCTTCAGTTCTTCATTCATTCAAATTATGAAGCACATTTATTTTTATAATAATGCAATTTTATTACATATCCAAATGTTTTTCAGATATGTGTTCAAAGAAAATAGAAAACAGATCTGTGAAATTCTTTTTGCCTGTAGCCAACTAAATTTATGCAAATGAGAAAATGAGACTAGGAAAGACTTAAGAACTTCCTTGAACCAAAAAACTAGACCATGGCAGAGGTGAGGCTATGTAAAAACAGAATGTTAATAATCAATACACGTAATAACAGCTTCATTTCCTCTAATCATGTTCTAAATCATCCTGTATGAAATACTCCTTAGAATATGTGGGTACAAAAATTGGTCAGAAAAACAACATGTGATCACAGTGAGTTCTTCTTAGAATTCACATAGGTTACTTGTATATTAAACCACGGAATTACCACATGATGGAGAAAACAAGGTTTAAATAGTATTAAGATAAACTATCTCAGCACATTCACTGTCTGGACTTTTCTTTGTTTTACAAAACAAGGTAATATTTTCATATATCCTTTCTCTCATACTTCTTACCTATGAAGAATAACTGTACAACAAATAATATTATTCAGAAAAAAATACAAACAGTATTTTAAAAGATAATAAAATGTTTTAAAGAAGGTTTCTTCTAATTAGCCCAAGACTCTTATTTACCATTTTTTACCAGGTTTTTCTTGATGAAACTGACATTTAGACACTAGAAACAGTTTATTATATTGGTTTTACTTTATTATTATGTGCTCAGACCTTGCCTTTTGATCAGGGCATTCAAAATGAAGATTATAGAAACTCAGGAAAATCTTCATCTGTAAAATAGAAAAAAAATTATTCACCTTACATTACTCTGGTGCAGAAAATACACATAACATACCTAGCAGGGTGAAAATAGCAGATGCTGAGTGATTAGTAGATCTTTTGTTTTATTTTTTAAACCTACATTTTAAGAAAATTTGTTTCTCATTTAATTTTTTATGATACAATTTATTTCATTAGTCTAAAGAAAATTCCTAATTATAACATATTGAGAACAGCTGTGGTGAATAAGCTTATTTCACATCATTAAATGTCACACAATATTAAAGATGTTTTAATAAACGTGTCCTTTGTTATATGAAATTTAACTTTAATGTGCAATGTTAGGGAAAATACCATTTTAATCTGTCTACTTAAATATAAGTAAATTTATTTATTTATATCAAAACTATGCAACAAATATACTATATGAAAAAGAGAAATTATGCAGCTTACTACTTGGAAGTTATTTATTAATGCAAATCTTAAGATAGAAAATTGAGGGGAGGAGCTGCAAGATGGCGGAAGAGTAAGACGCGGAGATCACCTTCCTCCCCACAAGTACATCAGAAATACAGCTACATGAGGACCAACTCCTACAGAACACCTACTGAACGCTGGCAGAAGACCTCAGACCTCCCAAAAGGCAAGAAACCCCACGTACCTGGGTAGGGCAAAAGAAAAAAGAAATAACAGAGACAAAAGAATAGGGATAGGACCTGCACCAGTGGGAGGGAGCCGTGAAGGAGAAAAGGTTTCCACACACTAGGAAACCCCTTCGTGGGTGGAGACTGCGGGTGGCAGAGGGGGGAGCTTCGGAGCCACGGAGGAGAGCGCAGCCACAGGGGTGCGGAGGGCAAAGCGGAGAGACTCCCACACAGAGGATCGGTGCCGACCGGCACTCACCAGCCTGAGAGGCTTGTCTGCTCACCCGCCGGGGCGGGCGGGGGCTGGGAGCTGAGGCTTGGGCTTCGGTCGGATCGCAGGGAGAGGACTGGGGTTGGCAGCGTGAACACAGCCTGAAGGGGCTAGTGCGCCACAGCGAGCCGGGAGGGAGTCCGGGGAAAAGTCTGGAGCTGCCGAAGAGGCAAGAGACTTTTTCTTGCCTCTTTGTTTCCTGGTGCGCGAGGAGAGGGGATTCAGAGCGCCGCCTAAACGAGCTCCAGAGACGGGCGTGAGCCGCGGCTATCAGCGCGGACCCCAGAGACGGGCATGAGATGCTAAGGCTGCTGCCGCCGCCACCAAGAAGCCTGTGTGCGAGCACAGGTCACTATCCACACCTCCCCTCCCGGGAGCCGGTCCAGCCCGCCACTGCCAGGGTCCCGTGATCCAGGGACAACTTCCCCGGGAGAACATAGGGCCACTTCAGGCTGCTGCAACGTCATGCCGGCCTCTGCCGCCGCAGGCTTGCCCCACATCTGTGCCCCTCCTTCCCCCCCGGCCTGAGTGAGCTGGAGCCCCTGAAGCAGCTGCTCCTTTAACCCCGCTCTGTCTGAGCAAAGAACAGACGCCCTCTGGCGACCTACACACAGAGGTGGGGCCAAATCCAAAGCTGAACCCCAGGAGCTGTGCGAACAAAGAAGAGAAAGGGAAATCTCTCCCAGCAGCCTCAGGAGCAGCGGATTAAATCTCCAGAGTCAACTTGATGTACATGCATCTGTGGAATACCTGAATAGACAACGAATCATCCCAAATTGAGGACGTGGACTTTGGGAGAAACGATATATATATTTATTTCCTTTTTCTCTTTTTGTGAGTGTGTATGTGTATGCTTCTGTGTATGATTTTGTCTGTATAACTTTGCTTTTACCATTTGTCCTAGGGTTCTGTCTGTCCGTTGGTTTTTTTTTTTTTTCTTTTAATAGTTTTTAGTACTTGTAATCATTGGTGGATTTGTTTTTTGATCTGGTTACTCTCTTCTTTCTTTCTTTCCTTTTTTTTATTACTTTAAAAA
Source organism: Eschrichtius robustus (assembly GCF_028021215.1). Classification (NCBI taxonomy): domain Eukaryota; kingdom Metazoa; phylum Chordata; class Mammalia; order Artiodactyla; family Eschrichtiidae; genus Eschrichtius; species Eschrichtius robustus. The sequence continues at coordinate 64,837,862 of NC_090827.1, read as the reverse complement.
AATTTTTTAATAATTATTTTTTACTTTTTATTTTAATGACTTTATTTTATTTTATTTTACATCATTTTATTTATTTTATCTTCTTCTTTCTTTCCTTCTTTATTTCCTCCCTTTTATTCTGAGCCGTGGGGATGACAGGCTCCTGGAGCTCCAGCCAGGCATCAGGGCTGTGCCTCTGAGGTGGGAAAGCCATGTTCAGGTCACTGGTCCACAAGAGACCTCCCAGCTCCATGTAATATCAAATGGTGAAAATCTCCCAGAGATCTCCATCTCAACGCCAAGACCCAGCTCCACTCAACGACCAGCAAGCTACAGTGCTGGACACCTTATGCCAAACAAGTAGTAAGACAGGAACACAACCCCATCCATTAGCACAGAGGCTACCTAAAATCATAATAAGGCCACAGACACCCCAAAACACACCACCAGATGTGGACCTGCCCACCAAAAAGACAAGATCCAGCCTCATCCAACAGAACACAGGCACTAGTCCCCTCCACCAGGAAGCCTACACAACCCACTGAACCAACTTTAGCCACTGGGGACAGACACCAAAAACAACAGGAACTATGAACCTGCAGCTTGTGAAAAGGAGACCCCAAACAGAGTAAGTGAAGCAAAATGAGAAGACAGAGAAACACACAGCAGAAGAAGGAGTAAGGCAAAAACCCACCAGACCTGACAAATGAAGAGGAAATAAGCAGTCTACCTGAAAAACAATTCAGAATAATGATAGTAAAGATGATCCAAATTCTTGGAAATAGAATGGAGAAAATACAAGAAACGTTTAACAAGGACCTAGAAGAACTAAAGAGCAAACAAACAGTGATGAACAGCACAATAAATGAAATTAAAAACTCTCTAGAAGGGATCAATAGCAGAATAACTGAGGCAGAAGAACGGATAAGTGACCTGGAAGATAAAATAGTGGAAATAACTACAGCAGAGCAGAATAAACAATGAATAGAATTGAGGACAGTCTCAGAGACTTCAGGGAAAACACTCAACACACCAACATTCGAATTATATGGGTCCCAGAAGAAGACGAGAAAAGAAAGGGACTGAGAAAATATTTGAAGAGATTATACTTGAAAACTTCCCTAATATGGGAAAGAAAATAGTTAATCAAGTCCAGGAAGCACAGAGAGTCCCATATAGGATAAATTCAAGGAGAAACATGCCAAGACACATATTAATCAAACTATCAAATATTAAATACAAAGACAAACTATTAAAAGCACCAAGGGAAAAACAACAAATAAAACACAGGGGAATACCCATAAGGTTAACAGCTGATCTTTCAGCAGAAACTCTGCAAGCCAGAAGGGCGTGGCAGGAAATATTTAATGTGATGAAGGAGAAAAACTGACAACCAAGATGACTCTACCCAGCAAGGATCTCATTCAGACTTGATGGAGAAATTAAAACCTTTACAGACAAGCAAAAGCTAAGAGAATTCAGCACCACCAAACCATCTTTACAAGAAGTGCAAAAAAATTCTCTAGGCAGGAAACACAAGAGAAGGAAAAGACCTACAATAACAAAACCCAAAACAATTAAGAAAATGGTAATAGGAACATACATATCGATAATTACCTTAAATGTAAATGGATTAAATGCTCCAACCAAAAGACATAGACTGGCTGAATGGATACAGAAACAAGACCCATGTATATGCTGTCTACAAGAGACCCACTTCAGACCTAGGGACACATACAGACTGAAAGTGAGGGGAAGGAAAAAGATATTCCATGCAAATGGAAATCAAAAGAAAGCTAGAGTAGCAATTCTCTTATCAGGCAAAATAGACTTTAAAACAAAGACTATTACAAGAGACAAAGAGGGACACTACATAATGATCAAGGGATCAATCCAAGAAGAAGATATAACAATTGTAAATATTCATTCACCCAACAGAGCAGCACCTCAATACATAAGGCAAATACTAACAGCCGTAAAAGGGGAAATCGACAGTAACGCAATCATAGTAGGGGACTTTAACACCACACTTTCACCAGTGGCCAGATCATCCAAAATAAAAATAAATAAGGAAACACAAGCTTTAAATGATACACTAAACAAGATGGAATTCATTGATATTTATAGGACATTCCATCCAAAAACAACAGAATACACTTTCTTCTCAAGTGCTCATGGAACATTCTCCAGGATAGATCATATCTTGGGTCACAAATCAAGCCGTGGTAAATTTAAGAAAATTGAAATTGTATCAAGTATCTTTTCTGACCACAACACTATGAGATTAGATATCAATTACAGGAAAAAATCTGTAAAAAATACAAACACATGGAGGCTAAACAATACACTACTTAATAAGCAAGAGATCACTAAAGAAATCAAAAAACACCTAGAAACAAATGACAATGAAAATGCGATGACCCAAAACCTATGGGATGCAGCAAAAACAGTTCTAAGAGGGAAGTTTATAGCATTACATTCCTACCTCAAGAAACATCTCAAATAAACCACCTAACCTTACACCTAAAGCAATTAGAGAAAGAAGAACAAAAAAACCCCAAAGTTAGCAGAAGGAAAGCAATCATAAAGATCAGTGCAGAAATAAATGAAAAAGAAATTAAGGAAATGATAGCAAAGATCAATAAAGCTAAAAGCTGGTTGTTTGAGAAGATGAAAAAAAATTGATAAACCATTAGCCAGACTCATCAAGAAAAAAAGGGAGAAGACTCATATCAATAGAATTAGAAATGAAAAAGGAGAAGTAACAACTGACACTGCAGAAATACAAATGATCATGAGAGATTACTACAAGCAACTCTATGCCAATAAAATGGACAACCTGGAAGAAATGGACAAATTCTTAGAAACGCACAACCTTCTGAGACTGAACCAGGAAGAAATAGAAAATATGAACAGACCAATCACAAGCACTGAACTTGAAACTGCGATTAAAAATCTTCCAACAAACAAAAGCTCAGGACCAGATGGCTTCACAGGTGAATTCTATCAAACATTTAGAGAAGAGCTAACACCTATCATTCTCAAACTCTTCCAAAATAGAGCAGAGGGAGGAACGCTCCCAAACTCATTCTATGAGGCCAACATCACTCTGATACCAAAACCAGACAAAGATGTCACAAAGAAAGAAAACTACAGGCCAATATCATTGATGAACATAGGTACAAAAATCCTCAACAAAATACTAGCAAACAGAATCCAACAGCACATTAAAAGGATCATACACCATGATCAAGTGGTGTTTATCCCAGGAATGCAAGGATCCTTCAATATACACAAATCAATCAATGTGATACACCATATTAACAAATTGAAGGAGAAAAACCATATGATCATCTCAATAGATGCAGAGAAAACTTTTGACAAAATTCAACACTGATTTATGATAAAAACTCTCCATAAAGTAGGCATAGAGGGAAATTTCCTCCACATAATAAAGGCCATATATGACAAACCCACAGCCACCATCGTCCTCAATGGTGAAAAACTGAAACCATTTCCATTAAGATCAGGAACAAGACAAGGATGACCACTCTCACCACTATTATTCAACATAGCTTTGGAAGTTTTAGCCACAGCAATCAGAGAAGAAAAAGAAATAAAAGGAATCCAAATCGGAAAAGAAGTCAAGCTATCACTGTTTGCAGATGACATAATACTATACACAGAGAATCCTAAAGATGTACCTGAAAACTACTAGAGCTAATCAATGAATTTGGTTAAGTAGCAGGATACAAATTCAATGCACAGAAATCTCTTGCATTCCTATACACTAATGATGAAAACTCTGATAGAGAAATTAGGGAATACTCCCATTTACCATTGCAACAAAAAGAATAAAATACCTAAGAATAAACCTACTTAAGGAGACAAAATACCTGTATGCAGAAAATTACAAGACACTGATGAAAGAAATTAAAGATGATACAAATAGATGGAGAGATATACCATGTTCTTGGATTGGAAGAATCAACACTCTGAAAATGACTATACTACCCAAAGCAATCTATAGATTCATTGGAATCCCTATCAAACTAACATTGGCATTTTTCACAGAACTAGAACAAAAATTTTCACAATTTGTATGGAAACACAAAAGACCCTGAATAGCCAAAGCAATATTGAGAAATTAACATGGAGCTGGAGGAATCAGGCTGCCTGACTTCAGACTATACTACAAAGCTACAGTAATCAAGAAAGTATGGTACTGGCACAAAAACAGAAATACAGATCAATGGAACAGGATAGAAAGCCCAGAGATAAACCCACGTACATATGGTCACCTTATCTTTGATAAAGGAGGCAAGAATATACAGTGGAGAAAAGACAGCCTCTTCAATAAGTGGTGCTGGAAAAACTGGACAGCTACATGTAAAAGAATGAAATTAGAACACTCCCTAACACCATACACAAAAATAAACTCAAAATGAATTAAAGACCTAAATGTAAGGCCAGACACCATGAAACTCTTACAGGAAAACATAGGCAGAACACTCTATGACGTAAATCACAGCAAGATCCTGTTTGACCCACCTCCTAGAGAAATGGAAATAAAAACAGAAATAAACAAATGGGACCTAATGAAACTTAAATGCTTTTGCACAACAAAGGAAGCCATAAACAAGACGAAAAGACAACCTTCAGATTGGGATAAAATATTTGCAAATGAAGCAACTGACAAAGGATTAATCTCGAAAGCTTACAAGCAGCTCATGCAGCTCAATATCAAAAAAACAAACAACCCAATCCAAAAATGGGCAGAAGACCTAAATAGACATTTCTCCAAAGAAGATATACAGATTGCCAACAGACACATGAAAGAATGCTCAACATCATTAATCATTAGAGAAATGCAAATCAAAACTACAATGAGATATCATCTCACACTGGTCAGAATGGCCATCATCAAAATATCTACAAACAATAAATGCTGGAGAGGGTGTGGAGAAAAGGCAACCCTCTTGCACTGTTGGTGGGAATGTAAATTGATATTGACACTATGGTGAACAATATGTAGGTTCCTTAAAAAACTAAAAATAGAACTACCATATGACTCAGCAATCCCACTACTGGGCATACACACTGAGAAAACCATAATTCAAAAAGAGTCATGTACCAAAATGTTCATTGCAGCTCTATTTACAATAGCCAGGACATGGAAACAACCGAAGTGTCCATTGACAGATGAATAGATAAAGAAGAAGTGGCACATATATACAATGGAATATTACTCAGCCATAAAAAGAAATGAAATTGCGTTATTTGTAGTGAGGTGGATGCACATAGAGTCTGTCATACAGAGTGAAGTAAGTCAGAAAGAGATAAACAAATACCGTATGCTAACACGTATATATGGAATCTAAAAAAATAAAAAAAAATGGTCATGAAGAACCTTGGGGCAAGACGGGAATAAAGACCCAGACCTACTAGAGAAAGGACTTGGGATACAGGGAGGGGGAAGGGTAAGCTGGGACAAAGTGAGTGGCATGGACATATATACACTACCAAACGTAAAATAGATAGCTAGTGGGAAGCAGCCGCATAGTACAGGGAGATCAGCTTGGTGCTTTGTGACCACCTAGAGGGGTGAGATAGGGAGGGTTGGAGGGAGGGAGACGCAAGAGGGAAGAGATATGGGGACATATGTATATGTATAACTGATTCACTTTGTTATAAAGCAGAAACTAACACACCATTGTAAAGCATTTACACTCCAATGAGGATGTTAAAAAAAAAAAAAAGTCAACCACTGGTAAGCAGTAAAATTAAGATTTGAATAAAAGTCTGATTTCAAAAAAAAAAAAAGACAATTGAGTGCCTGTACTTTCACAGCCTTTAGCTTGTCCAAAAATGTGTCACAAATACACTTTTATTCTGTTTGGGGGTAATGTTGTGGAAAATGGAGGTGATGTGCTCCATTTTCTCTGTTGGTGGGGTATCCTAGTAGCCTTTTTATTTTATTGACTAAATATATGATATCCACATTATTAATAATTACTTTTACCTTTGACCTAGAGTTGAAGTTTACATTTTTATAAGAAAATTATCTCTTGAGTAACATAAACTCTCTTTTTGCAAATGTGTTCATTGTTTCAAAGGTTTCAGTAACCTTTTTCAAAGTTACTTTATTCCCATCACTAATCCATTTTCATTACTTTTTAGTCATCCTTTTCATAATTCAAAATAAGTCCCTTTTTCTGTGTAATTAACACTGTATAAAAGACTATTTAATTTTCATAATTCATTTTATTTAATATATTTTCATTTCCTCTGTGATTTGGTTTTGGCTGATAAAAAAAGTTTTTACTATTTCAAACTTCTATTATTGTGTTATTTGAGAAGCATTTTCTCATAACCCTTAAATTGTCTATCTATCTATCTATAGAATATTAATTTCTGTGAATTTCCCTCAATCCTCTACTTTAAATAAAATTAGTTTGTATAAACAACACTAATAGTTGCATTGTTTTTATACCATAACATGAATGAACAGTTGTTTTAACTAGTAAATGATAGAAAAAGTTCACCAAGAAATATATAATTTTCATAGTTTGTCTAACACCACAGTCCTGAATTAAACCAATGAAGCGAAATCATCAGATAAGGAAAAAGAGAAATACCATCAATCTCCAGTTTTGATTCCCATGTTAGAGATTTAGTGTTATTTAGCAGAAGAATAGTTTATCTTATCATTAGGCAAAAGATGTTGCTGTAATGTTCTGCAAAACCTGATGACTATAAATGATAAAAAAGAGTCTTTACCCATTATTTACCTCATATTTGGGAAGGATTTTTATTTAGATATTTATAATTCAGAAATAATCTGCTTTACTTCTTTTTCAACAGCAACATAATTGAGTTCACTTGCATATACTGAATTATAAAAACATATCAGAGTCCCAAATTAGGTTAATTTTGTTCATAAAATTATTTGAAAATTATTTCAATTCAATTTTCAGAATAACTAAGAACATTTTTCCTGAAACTTTTTTTCAGTTTGATTTTTCTCTACATAGTATCATGAATTTTCTAATACCAGGGTTGCACCATCTATACATCTCAAGCCAGAAACCTGGCTCATTTTCACTAAATCTATTATAAAATCAGTCCCTGTTTCTTGTCATTCTACCTTCTAAACATCTCTTAAACTCTGCCTTAATTATGTTCCCAGATGTCGTTATAAAAGTTCCCTACAATTTCACAACAATCTAAGTGGTCAGCCTGTCTCCTTTTTTAGTCCTTCTTACAGGCTGAACTATTCACTTCTTTCAAGTTCTCTCATTTTTGTTTCTTTGTAGGCCACCAACATTTTATTTACCCACTTACCCTATAAAATATAACACGTCTTATCTTTTTATTATCTTTAATACCTCCATTCTCTCGGTCTAAGACGTTCATTTTCTGCATGTTTATAGCACTTTAGTATTTCCATATTGCAGCACTTATCTTTACTTATCAAGATCCCTACTAGTTTCTAAGTTCCATGATGTCAGGCAATGTGTTTCACTTGTCTTTGTATTTCTAATCTGTTTCACAAGGCTTTGGAACATAGTTTGATCAATAAATGTCTGGTTTGTAAATGCAAGAGTGAATGTGCTACTGATTTTTCACATATGCTTTCATAGGACTCTACTAAATATGAAGACCTTTGTCTTTGCCTTTGCCTTTATTATGGCTCTCATGTTTGCCATGATTGTAAGTATACTTACAATTTTGAATTTTGAAGAATACGTTCTCAGGAATTAGCCAAAGAGTCTCTCTTAATTTATGTGTTTTGGCCTATATGTGCATTTACCTGAATATGGCTTTAGAAATTTTCATATATTTATATGAACACTTTCCTTGAATTAAGCTACATAGATTCATTAAGGACTTAAAATAAATCTTGAATACACACACACAAACACTAAACACACAGAGACATGGAAGTGTAATAATCTTAATGTAAAAATTAAATTTTTTAAATAGCTTCATAAAGATGTGAGTCTGAGATGCTAATAAAGACAATTAAATATTAAAAACTCTATATCTACCGAATGTCAGGGGTTCCCCGTATTGTCATTTATTGCTCGGTGTCACTAGGTAAAACCGACCACTCTGAATTACTTTCCTCTTCCTCCCTCTAAATTTGTTTCTTCTTCTGTAAAAACAATGGTACCTTTCACTTTGGTATTCTTTGTGTCTAGTTACTGAGATATTCTTCAAGAGCTAATAATACTTCTACTAATCCAACAAGTTGTAGTGGACGTTTCAAAAACAAATTGGTTATGACATCACAGTAACAGATTATCTTTTATAAAAGAATAGAAGTGGGAAAAATAAAAATCTAAGAAGAAAATAGAAAAACATTATACCAGACCCTATCAACGCAATTAATATATGAATGTAAGTAGATTTTGAACTACTTGAACATATCCATGTAAAAAACATTTGACTTGAGCAAATCCAAACTTTAAGTTTTCAATTTCCTTCTCCCTTTCACAGAGATAGATTTGTCTCCTTTCACACAAAAGAGAATTTTTTCCAGAGTGAATTGATATTTGAATGTAGCAAATTAATTATAGTAAATGGCTTCTCTTCACTCATATTAAAGATGTTGTTCAACAAACAAAAAAATTAGTTTAGTGTATCAATTACCTAAAACTTTACCTCTTTGTTTAATCAAAATTGTGGCAGCTAAATACATATTAACGTTCAATCTAGAATTGTAAAAGTAAAATGTTAACTATTTTCCTCTTTTCTTTTTTCACGGAGAGCTGATCATCTCAAGAGGTAAGACAATTTCCTTCACGGGAAAACTTGAAAATTAAACAAGTATTAAAATGTTAATCTGTTCTTTAACAGAAATATCATCAGAAATGGAAACAATATAACGTATGTATTTCCCAGATAATGTGGTATAGTGTAAGAATATTTTCCTCTCTGAGTATTTATTAGATAAGAGAATCCATACTTATCTCTGAAACATATTTATATAATGATTCCTTAAAGTTCACATTGAGTTATTTATTTATGATACACTGGGTAAAGACCCAAAAGTCTTGGGTACTAGTAGCGTTTAGATGGAAACTCATAATGCCAACATGATAAAGACAATTATCTTCTAAGAAAACATATATCTTTGGTAAATAATTGCCTTGGTCTAAAGAATATTGAAATTCTAATTATATTAAGTACAATATATGCCTAAAGGATCATAGAGGTTGCTGAAACACACGTACAATGTGGTCAGTTTCAATTTTCTGATCCTTTTGGAAGGTAATGAAGTCCTTACTGTATGTTGAATTGACCATATGTTATATGTTACAGTATACGTTATATTGACAAAATAAGATAGAAAATTCCATTTATTTAACATTTCTCTTAATAAAATGTATCCCTGGTATCTCATGTTATTTTGACATGTCATATCAATGTGATAAGATCTCCAAAATTCTTACTAATATAGTAAGTAGATGAATTCAAACAGCTAAATCAAAAGATGCAGAAGGAGAGATGGAGGATATTTGTTTTCTTTTCTTTGTTTGTTTTGTGGGTTTTTTAAATTATTTTTTTAACATCTTTATTGGAGTATAATTGCTTTACAATGGTGTGTTAGTTTCTGCTGTATAACAAACTGAGTCAGCTATAGGTATACATATATCCCCATACCCCCTCCCTCTTGCATCTCCCTCCAAACCTCCCTATCCCACCCCTCTAGGTGGACACAAACCACCAAACTGATCTCCCTGTGCTATGCGGCTGCTTCCCACTAGCTATCTATTTTACATTTGGTAGTATATATATGTCCATGCCACTCTCTCACTTTGTCCCAGCTCCCCCTTCCCCCTTCCCGTGTCCTCAAGTCCATTCTCTACGTCTGCGCCTTTATTCCTGTCCTGCCCTGAGGTTCTTCAGAACCCTTTTTTTTTTTTTTTTTTTTTAGATTCCGTATATATGTGTTAGCATACGGTATTTGTTTTACTCTTTCTGACTTACGTCACTCTGTATGACAGTCTCTAAGCCCATACACCTCACTACAAATAACTCAGTTTCATTTCTTTTTATGGCTGAGTAATATTCCATTGTAGATATGTGTCACATCTTCTTTATCCATTCATCTGTTGATGGACACTTAGGTTGCTTCCATGTCCTGACTATTGTAAATAGAGCTGCAATGAACATTGTGGTGCATGACTCTTTTTGAATTATGGTTTTCTCAGTGTGTATGCCCAGTAGTGGGATTGCTGGATCGTATGGTAGTTCTATTTTTAGTTTTTTAAGGAACCTCCATACTGTTCTGCATAGTGGCTGTATCAATTTACATTCCCACCAAAAATGCAAGAGTGTTCCCTTTTCTCCCCACCCTCTCCGGCATTTATTGTTTGTATATATATATTTTTTTTAATTTTTAAAAAATATTTATTTATGGCTGTGTTGGGTCTTCGTTTCTGTGTGAGGGCTCTCTCTAGTTGTGGCAAGTGGGGGCCACTCTTCATCGCGATACACAGGCCTCTCACTATCGTGGCCTCTCCCGTTGTGGAGCACAGGCTCTAGACGCGCAGGCTCAGTAATTGTGGCTCACGGGCCTAGTTGCTCCACGGCATGTGGGATCTTCCCAGACCAGGGCTCGAACCCGTGTCCCCCGCACCAGCAGGCAGACTCCCAACCACTGCACCACCAGGGAAGCCCTGGTTGCAGATTTTTTGATGATGGCCATTCTGACTGGTGAGAGGGGATACCTCACTGTAGTTTTGATTTGCATTTTTCTAATGATTAGTGATGTTGAGCATCCTTTCCTGTGTTTGTTGGCAAACTGTATACCTTCTTTGGAGAAATGTCTATGTAGGTCTTCTGCCCATTTTTGGATTGGGTTGTTTGTTTTTTGGGTATTGAGCTGCATGAGCTGCTTGTAAATTTTGGAGACTAATCCTTTGTCCGTTGATTCGTTTGCAAATATTTTCTCCCATTCTGAGGGTTGTCTTTTCATCTTGTTTATAGTTTTCTTTGCTGTGCAAAAGCATTTAAGTTTCATTAGGTCCCATTTCTTTATTTTGTTTTTATTTCCATTTTTCTAGGAGGAGTGTCAAAAAGGATCTTGCTGTGATTTATGTCATAGAGTGTTCTGCCTATGTTTTCCCCTAAGAGTTTTATAGTGTCTGGCCTTCCATTTAGGTCTTTAATCCATTTTGAGTTTATTTTTGTGTATGGTGTTAAGAAGTGTTCTAATTTCATTCTTTTACATGTAGCTGTCCATTTTTCCCAGCACCACTTATTGAAGAGGCTGCCTTTTCTCCACTGTATATTCTTGCCTCTTTTATCAAAGATAAGGTGACCATATGTGTGTGGGTTTATCTCTGGGCTTTCTATCCTGTACCATTGATCTATATTTCTGTTTTTGTGCCAGTACCATACTGTCTTGATTACTGTAGCTTTATAGTATAGTCTGAAGTCAGGGAGCCTGATTCCTCCAGCTCCGTTTTTCTTTCTCAAGATTGCTTTGGCCATTCGGGGTCTTTTGTGTTTCCATGCAAACTGTGAAATTTTTTGTTCTAGTTCTGTGAAAAGTGCAATTGGTAGTTTGATAGGGATTGCATTGCATCTGTAGATTGCTTTGGGTAGTATAGTCATTTTCACAATATTGATTCTTCCAATCCAAGAACATGGTATATCTCTCCATCTGTTTGTATCATCTTTAATTTCTTTCATCATTGTCTTATAGTTTTCTGCATAGAGGTCTTTTGTCTCCTTAGGTAGGTTTATTCCTAGGTATTTTATTCTTTTTGTTGCAGTGGTAAATGGGAGTGTTTCCTTAATTTCTCTTTCAGATTTTTCATCATTAGTGTATAGAAATGCAAGCGATTTCTGTGCATTAATTTTGCATCCTGTTACTTTACCAAATTCATTGATTAGTAGATTTATGGTAGCATCTTTAGGATTCTCTATATATAGTATCATGTCATCTGCAAGCAGTGACAGATTTACTTCTTTTTTTCTGATTAATTATATTTTTAACTTCAAGGTAAATTCAGAATTTATGTAAATGTTATCTCGTTGCTAACAAAATGGTCTTTTTGCAAAATTATTTATTGTTTTTTAAGGTTGACATGAACTTTTCTAAGTTATTTTATTCTAAGTTTTGCCTCCTTTTTGCATTTTTAGTTCTATCAGTAAAAATACTTTGCATAAGTAATACTCACATCAATTATTCATCCCTATCCTATTCAGTCTTTTCATTTAACATCTCAGTTGTTTAAAAAGAAGGAAATTTTAATTTTTTCAAAAATTTTTAATTGTATCCTTTGGATATATGTTTTTCCAAAGCCAGCAAATTTGATTTTTTGTCTGGAAAAGATCACTTTCTCTACACCTCTTTCTTATTCTAATTTTAATATAATTCTGGTATAAAATAACACTGTGCATCTTTGCTTGTATCTTGACATGGTTGAAAGTTCTGTACACTGCCTGCATGTTGGAAGACTTCATTAAGAGGCCTTAAATATTTCATATTCTGAATAACATCCAATGTTTTTGACATGAATAAATAAGGGAAACTGTCAAATAAAAGACAAGTAAAACAACATAGGAGTCACTATTACTTCTTCATGTGTTTGATGATTAAAATTTTGTAGCAGAAATGTATTATTTCATTTTTGGGTTCCATATGGTTCTGCATTATTTTACTGTTATTGACAGAAAACAATTCAGGAGAAATATATCATTTCTCTTACATTTTTCAATTTGGTAAAATATGAGTTTTATAAATTCTGTAATTATTAAATATTCCTCACAATATATTTTAGTTTTGATATGTATAATTCAAATATAGTTTATATTTAACTGCACTGGCTCTGAATTCACTTGCATACAATTGAGCTAGGGCATTATAGCATATGGTGCCAGATTAAGCTCTTATTTTGTTTTTAATAAAATGGTAGGAAGAATTTAATCGTTTTCTCCAATTCCATTTCTCATGGCAGACACACAAAATATCCTGCATTTTTTGATTGTTTGTTTAATAGTCTGTCACGTCTTCTTTTAAACATTTCTTCAATCTGTTCCTTAATTATCATCCTTAGTGCCATTTTCTACAAATGAGCCCTTATAATTGTACTCCATTCTTCTGCACACCCTCATATATGGCCATCTTGTCTGCTGTTTTGCTCCACAGCTAATCGTTCTCTGTATTAATGCCATGGTGATTAATCTAAAATGCAGTTCTTCCCATGTCACATGTTGGCTTAAAGTCTTCCATGCCGCTCTTAGCCCCCACAAGGAGACATAAAATGTTTAGCCCCATGGGGGCCTTCACCCTCAACTCTTGCCTCTCTTTCTCTTGTACTCAAACTTTTTGCTCCTCACCCTGCTACCCTCTCTCTCATTTTCCTGTCTGTTCAGTCTTCTTCACCTCCTTCCTTCTGTAACTCCCCTCATATTGTAGGACCTAATACTACATTTACTCTGATCCTTACCCAGTTTGGGTGATATGAACATATTCAATATTGTCATAATATTTTGACGTTTGAATATATTCTCATCACAACCTTTTGGTTAAAGTATCTTGTATAAGTTTATTAGAAAATAAGCTCCTGAAATCCAGGAATATAATCTTAATTTTCTGTATATCATTAGTATCCCAATGCATTAGCACATAGAATGATCAGTACAAGTTTAACAAGGAATGAATGGTTACCACTTTACCATATCTACTTTATCAGGACTCAAAATCAAGTTTCTATTCACTACCTTTATTCTTATCCTGGTGCTTGATAGATCTATAAGTACATGAGAATATTTAGAAGATAAATTCTTATTAACTACATTGATGAGTTCTAATTCTTATTAATGACATTAACAATATCTAATGTATTTGTGTTCTAAACTACATTAGTATTAACCTATATGTTGTCTATTAAATTTTTGTCACATGAATATTTTGCTCAAGTTAGATTCCAAAATTTCCTAAAGGTGACCAAATATACTTTCATACATGCACACTGAGATGTACTTGGTTCAAAATCAAAATTGAAAAAGATTGCTCAGTAAAGAAGTGGGGTTACAGAGTACTCTTGAATATAAAAATCACTGGAATAAAAGTCAGTGTTTCCTGGCATGAGTCCAACTGTGTCTTTATACTCATCACAAGGCTTCCCTGGACCTCCCTTCCACTTCTGGTAAAATTAGAGAACCTTCTACCTCAGGTATTCCTTGTATCTAGTTACTGGGAAAGTCATACACAATTAGTGGCAACACTCCAAATACTAACACATGCTCTATTCTGAGTTTAAAATTACAAATGAGTTAAGAAACTATCATTTACCACCTCATATGGCATGGAAAAGAAAGGAGGGGATAACAGAAAAGAAGAAAAATAAGCAGTTTAATGAGCCTATCAGCAAAGCAAATACTGAATTTAAGAAATCCTTGTTTTTTGAAACTGGGAAACATCTTTATTTTAATATGTTCATCACTAGTTTTATGATGTCTTTAAATAGAAATCGTTTGTTTAATATACAAATTATCCAATGATCTGTATCAATTCTATGTTTAATCATGATAGTGGCACCGTGATCATTTTAATTTTTACCTTAGGAAATTATTTGACAGTCTATGTAAACATTCAATGTGCATCTACCGTATGATACAGCCATACCATTCCTCTGCCTTATCAGAGATTAAAAAAAAAAAAGTCTTCAAAAATCCTTGTACAAATAATATTATAATATCTTTATTCATGATAGTCCCAAACTAGAAATAGCCATGGTGTCCTTCTAGAGGAGAGGCATAAACAAAGTGTATACATTCTTACAATAGACAACTCAGCAATAATTACAACCTGGATAAATCTCAAAAACATTATGCCATGAGACAAAGGCTAGACACCACACAGCATATGCTCTATGATTACATACAAAAGATGCTCTAAAACAAACAAAAAAAAGCGAATTATTGACCAATTCAGATGAGTGATGGTTTCTGAGAGGGGTGATCAAGTGGGAAAGGGTAGGAGGAAACTTCATGGGGTAATAGGAAAGTAACACACTTCAACCATGGTAACGGATCCACCTGTACACTTAAAATATGTGCATTTCATCACTCATAAATAATACTTTAATTTATTAAAAGACTTTAATGAAAAGAAAATAAATTTTGTCACTACAACTGAAGCTTCATTGTCCCCACTCAATTCCATTCCCGTCCCTAGCTCCTCAGAGGTAATCAGGATTTTGAAATTAGTATGTATGCTTCCCAGGCATTATATTATGCCTGTAGTACACATGCATATAGCTCTTCCAATAGATAGCAGACATTTAGTTTAAAAGGGTTTTTTTTCTGTGTAATAAAGTAACATTTTGACATTAAAAATAGAAATAACTGTGTATGTTTTAAGTTTTCATAAGACTGCATTCATGGATTTCTCAAAGCATATAAAATATATTGAATTAAACTTCTTTTTAGAAAAAATGGTTAGATACATTTCTCATTAAGTCATTCTTCACAGCTTACATAGCTAATGTTTTTTTCTGCCAGAGACCACTTCATTTTAGACTTAGAAACTAATGAAAGATTCCATGTTTTCAATGAGCCAATATTCACTAATCAACTAGTAACATTTTTTAATGATAATTAACAATTCTTGAATTATTTCTAGCTCTTATGAACCTGTGTTCAAGTTTCATTTCCATCCTCAGAGGGCTGTTGGCCTTTTTGTTTGCTTATGACCTAACTCTCAATTCCCTCAACTTTTCACAAACTTCCCCCATACATTATTTTCTTTCTGGACTTCCTGATTCTTATACTTACAGACAGTTCTGTATATAAGTAAGTGTCTTGATGAACTATCGATATAGTCATTGTAATGTATTAGACATATGACAACAGATATATACCCATTGAAATAATATGGGACTTCTTATATTTTAGGATTTCCTTTTTTTCTTTATTTACTTGTATCCTACAGAACTTATCTACTCCAGGCCTTTTATTTCTAACTGGTGGTAAGATCTTCCTTTTCTTTATGTTCTCATATTAGTTGTACATCAGTAGCATCCGAAAAGGCTGAAATTATGATGGTAGGTAACACTGATTAGGGCTTTGCCTGTAGTCTGTTCTTTAATAATCTTCATCAATCCCATTAGGTAGATTAGTACTGTTGTACACTGTTTATTCTATATTCCAATTAAATTTCTAACTGGAACTTCAAATTTAACTTTTATAAAACTAAGCTCCTAAAAGAATAGATATATATGTATATATAATTGAATCACTTTGCTGTACACCTAAAATAACACAACATTGTAACTCCCATGTAAAATAAAAATTTAAAAATTAAATAAATAAATAAAATAAGGGGGAAAAAAACTAAGCTCCTAATAGTTTTCCCCTAAACTATCTCCTCTCTCAATATTTGTCATATCAGTAGGTAGTAACTACATTATCCCAGGTGATCAGACCAAAAATCTGGAGTAATTGTTGACCTTTTCCTTTCTCTCACACCTCACCTTTAATCTATTAAATTCTATCTTCTCTACGTTTCAAAGTATATCTAGAATATTACAATTTCTCACCATCCCCTCTGCTGGCATAAACACATGTCTAGATGATTACAATAGGCTCCAAATTGATCATATTTCTTCCCTTGACCCTTTCAGTCTACTTTTTAGTAGGTAATCCCAAGTTATCTTCTACTTGACATCACTTTCCAGTCAGTGTAACTGTTTCCTAAAGTCTTTTCAATACCTAAGAACCTTGCCTTATTGGTCCCATTTGTCCCTTTGACTTTGTTTCCACCAAATTCACTATTTTTCAACCATGCTGGTTTATCCAAAAATTTTCAGACTTGCCAGGAATACTCATAAATCAGGGCCTTTGCAGATGAGTTCTTCCTGAACGATCTACAGTACAAGGTTTACATCCTTCAAGTTTTTACTCTTTTGCTCATGGAGACATTTCCTGGCCACACTGTCTCACAGTGACCACCCCATCCCTACTAATACTTCCTATCCTCTTTCTCCAGTTTTCTCCTTAGCATGCATCATAATCAAACCAACAATGTCTTACTTATCATGGGTCCACCTCTCTCAGCCAGTTGAAACATAAGTCCCATGAAAGCAGAGATTTCTCTTTTGTTTATGGCTTTCTCCTAGATGCTTAGAAAAATTCCTGGCAAACACTCAAGAATTATTCACTGATTATATCTTAACTACATTTCCAACTTCAACAACTGTCCAAATATTTCATTCATAGCATATATTAACAAGTTCAAGTACATCGAAGATTTGGGAAATCTTTTCACAGATGGCTCAAATTTCAACTGTATCTTCAGGAACACTTGGGCATTTGCAAGGCAGATAATGTGATAGAAGGGCATTCCCAGTCAGAAGGATCATGGGACATTTCATGGTGCCCTGGAAAGATTGTGAATGAGGAATACGACATGTCAGGAAATGAGGCCAGAAAAATCTCCTGGGAAGATTTTGAATGACCTTGAATTCTATGTTAAATATCTTGAACATTACCCTCGACAGTATAAAAAAACATAGAAATGTTTTGATTCAGTAAAATTACTTATTACATCGATTATAGAAAGAAAATATTTGTGGAATTTATGGAAAATGTATTTTGGAGATAACAGATGAGAGGTTACAAGATCTATTAGAAACTGTAGTTATCTAAGCAGTGGAAGATAAACTGGCACAGAAACAATAGACTGAAGAGGTTAGGAGGAATAAGTCACAAGTATGAAGACTTCCAAAAAGTTTGGTGGTGAGTGAAAGGAAAAAAATGGGTGTGGTGTCCAGTTAGTGACAGAATGATGAAATGGTATCTGTAGAATGAAGGCGAATTCAGGATGTTGTAAGCTAAGCAAAGGAGCAAGTACAAATGAAGCAAATAAAACTGCAAGAGGAAAAGGAGATAAACATATAGGTAAGTGCTTAGAGGATGAGAGAGAAGCAGGTGGACCCACATCTCATAGAGAAGCTACTCATAAAACAGTTACTGGAGAGTCACAGAAGTGAACAAGCATGGTTGTCTGATTTTCACGCTCTCAAAAGTTAAAAGCAATGGAAAACTGTGGCTTCTTAAGGCAAGTAGTCCTGATTGTTAAGGGAAATTAAAGTGTTTACTAAGTATCCACCAAGTGTCAGGCCAACTTAAACAGCAAATATGCAAAGATGAAAAGCCAGATTTCTTCTCCTCCGAAGGACAAAGTGATTTAAATAATTCCATAAAAACAAGATGATTGCTAAGCAGCAGCAAAGGAGACATAGAAATCAGAAACAGATTTAAAAAGAGCAGTTTCATGAAACATAATCCTATGGGGGAAACAGCTTTAAGCTCTTAAATACCATGTGTAATAATTGGTTTTCTTTAGTTTTAAGAATGCAGTCACACTGTAGTAAATTTCACAAAGATTTCTATGGAAACTTAGGAATTTTAATAACTTGATGCCTAAACATTAATGCTTTGGTTAACCAGAATATGTGGTTTTCCAAAATGATTCATTTTTCAATAATTACATGCATCTAGAAACTAACATTCTCTCCAAAGATCTCAAATTGGCAGCACTTGGGCAAAATCTAACTGCACATGGGTTCTGTCTTCAGACACAATATTTTTAAATAGTTTTAACTTATTGACAATCAATATACAAAAATGTTCTGAATAAATAATAAGACACTTAGACTAGCCTAAAAAGTGGAAGATTTGGCAACAATGGGGTATATACACTACATGTCAAAATTGACTGGAGCTGAGCATTTCCAGGCTTGCACTTGCAGGAAGACCACATTACAGTCGCTGTGATACATTCTTCTCCTTAAACCTAGACCTACTTCAGGCAATTATGTTACCTGCCTGGTTATTATAGCCATTTCATTCTGTGATTTCTGAAAAAGTAGGTGCCATGTAGATACCAATTCACTTTACATAAATTATTTCTAATCATTACAATTTTATAAATTGGATTCAATATGAATATTATTATTTTAAAGATTCAGAAAATACTGAGAAAAGTTAAGAAAGTAAATGCTTATGAAAGTTACTGCTAACTAGTAGGAGAGCTGAGTTTTCCAGTATATCACATAGACTTGCATATGGCTAACCATATTTTTAGTGTTGGTAAATGATAAGCAAAGAATATGGAAAATGTATTTTTTCACATATTAATGAAATTTTAGTGAACATATCCAAAATGTCATTTGAGATATTTATTTAAAATGTTTTAGATTAGAAAAGGCACTGAGGTACTTCCAGGAAAACAAACAAACAAAAGAACTTACCCTGAACCACCCAACTAGTACATGGAAGAGGTGAGCTACACAAACATGAAGTATAATCACTATACATTGTAAACTCCTCCTTACCTGTTATCATGTTCTAAATCAACCTGAGTGGAAGCACTCCTTGGACTATGTGGTACAAAAATTGGATGGAAAAACAATTCTAATCTTCATGACTTCTTAGAATTTGAATTCTGTTTAGGAATTTCAAACCACAGAATTACCATGTGATGGAGGAACAAGGTTTAAATAGCACTGTGATAACCCATCATAGATCTCCCACTGTCTGGACTACTTGTCTTCCTTTTAGGAAACAAGGTAACACTTTCATTTATCTTCTTTGTTATTCTATATAACTTGTAATATTGTAAAACCTAATAACATTGTTCTAAAAAGTATTTTTAAAGAAACTAATGTCAGTGTACCTTAAGATTCTTTGAGACATTGGTAACTAACATAGCTACTGATTTATCTCCTTTTCAGTGCTTCTGAATATAATCAGCATATAGACACTGGAAACTATTATAGTGCTCTGTCTTATGATGAAATGCCACAATCTTATTTTAAGGATGAGCTCGTCATAATGAGGCTTTGGGAAATCCAGGGCACTGCGTATTTGATGTATGACCTCCGGAATCATTTTCTTCATCTGTTAATCAGACTCATGTACCTAACAAAATGGTTCCAGAGACTAGAGAAAGAATTTACAACATACCTATCACAATGTCTGGCAATAGCAGTTGCTTAGTAACTACAACTATTTCTATGGTTCTCATTTATCAACATGCTAAAAGCATTTCTTTAACTTTTAGTTAACATTTGCCCATGTTCCAATTTCTTTCATCCATGGAAAATAAAATGTCTTAAGTAAAATTGCGGTAAATGGCTATATATAATAAACTTATTTCAAAATTTTAAATTATAAAATTTAATATATATCTAATCTTATTTTAAAACATACTCATTATGAAATGCTTCTAAAGTGAGTGTCATATGCCTCATCCTGTAAGAGTAAACAAACATATCTGAGATTCTTTAGTAGGAATGAGAAATTAATAACAAAATCAGGCAATGCAAATCTTAAGATAGAGAATAATTCCCGTGCATACACATTCTCTGATGTGCACAGGTAAAGATCACCAGTAAATTTAACAGTTTGAGTCAAATAAAATCTTGCCCTTTAAGAATAATTAATTTCATATTTGTAGATCTACAGAGTAAAACACTGTTACATGTCAAAAAGGCATTAGAATAACTTTATTTCACTTTTCAGTTCTCTGTTTATCCACTGGAAAAGTTGAATTGACATGTGGTCAGCAAACCTGGGGGACTTATATGTAGTCACAGTATTAGAGATGGAGCTGGAGGGGATCTTATTAATCAAATCTTTTTAGTTAAACCTCTCTTTTGCTAGATATTCAAAGTGAGGTTCAGTGATGTTCAGTGACTTGTTCAAGGTTCAGCAGCCTGTCCCAGGCTGAGCTGGGATCAGCAGGCCTCCTTGTACCCATCACAGTGTTATTTCCACCTGCTAATTCTTCCCCTTATGAGGGAGCCAGGCTCTTTTTGCCTCACCTGAAATCTGATTTCAAAATGATTTTGCATTTCTGATAGTGATTCTCCACAAGATTAAAGAAGAATTGTAAATAATATGGCCTTATTAGTGTAAGCATAATTTATTATTTTCACCACTGTATCTTCATGTCTAGAATGGTACCTGACACAGGGTAGCAGGTATTCATTGAATAAGTGAGTAAATTAATAAATAAATTAACCATTTATACATAGGGTCAATTATTCTACTAACTTGCTATCCCAAAAAGAACGTCCACAATTTAGAAACTAAGATTTTTCATTATGTTGTGTTAATTTCTCCTTATAAAAAACTCACCATATTCATATCCATGTGTTTCTCAGTGAATCTGCTTTTATCAGTCTTCATTTCCCTTTCCTAATTATCTGGTACAAAGATAAATTAACACATAATTAACGAGGAAATATGTGATTTTAAGGAGAGTAAAACTATTATTGATTAGCTCCATATCTATTTCACAGGACCAAGTAAACATGAAGTTCTTCCTTTTTACCTGCCTTTTGGCTGTTGCTCTTGCAAAGCATGTAAGTATAATAAGATATTTATGAGTATCTATTATTACCTGAATGTAAGAATAGTGAATCTTTTATGCAGACAACGGCAGGGGTAGGCAGCAAGGAAGTGTGACCTTTAAAACCCATAATCAAAGATGGCGTTGGCCTCACCTTACACAAGATATCAAGGTGGACAAAAATACTTTTTATAAAGTGTTCTCCTTGTAGGGTTGGAAAGGTTTTAGTCCTAGGTTAAAAGGCATACACTTTTTCCATATCTGTTTGAATTTATTGGGGAACTATTTTCACTCCAAGAACCACTTCCTAAAAGTTAGAAACATATTAAACCATAACACGGACATCTTTCAAAGTTCAGGAGAGCGACAGGTAAAATGTAGATTCCCAAACCATCTCTCAAGCACATGTCAGAATTCCGTCATCCTTGACTACAGTATCTCAGCAAATATGACGTTTAGACAGGAAACAAGCATGTGTTGAAGAGTTCTAACTTTGAAAATTACTTGCCAAATAACCTAATGCAAAGTCATCCCTTAACTTCTCAAAGCATCGTATTCTTTTAGTGAGAATGTAATAATAATATTCATATCACACGATGATAAAGAAGGACTAGATTCTTCACGTGAAGTGCTTCGAAGACACAGGCACATAATCTATTAACTTCCTCAGGAGTAACTCAGTTTTTCCCTTACCCTGCAGCCTGTGCTGCGAATCCCTCTCCCATACCGAGGGTCTTACTCCCTACAAGTGTGCTATATCATCAGGGTAACCAGAGTTCTTTGCCTCCTTTGTATTTCCACATCTCACACATCAATCTTGAAAAGTTTTTGTTATTAAGTTTAGAGCCAATCCAAGAGCATAGCCAGAGTAAGAACTCTAGTTAGGCAAACAGAAAAATATAGTAATAATGCTTCAGTGATAAGTCTTACACCACGCTTCATTGTTTCTTTCTTCTGTTTACAATCTCCTAGTCTTAACTACTCTTCTCCTTTTCTCTCTAAATCAGTAATTGTCAGTCTTTCCCTTAAGATTAATTAAATCTAGCAATTAACATAAATGAAATAAAACAAAATGTGATGGTATTATAATATTTTAAGATTCTGTAGCACATCTGCACATACATCATATTATATTTTAAACTGTGACAGGATTAATATCAAATACTTAAAAACTAAGAACCCAACACTTCCTAAAAGCAATAAATACATTAAGCTATAAAAAGGATTCATTTGAAGTACAGAATGATTTGCTTATTAATATTATAGCATATAATATTACAATAATAATGAAAAAATTCAACTAAACACTACACATTTCCAGAAACAAATTTCTAAAAGTCTCTTGCCATCAAAACAAGAACAATAAAAACAAAACAAAACAAAACAAAAATAGTGAGATAGCTTGGCAATTTAAATCTACCATAAAACTGAAACTTGTATTTGTTTTTGTTTCTTTTATAGGAGATGGAACATGTCTCCTCCAGTGAGGTAAGACACTTTGGTGTCAACATAAAATCCTTTCACTTAGTAAAAACATAATATGCCCTAAACTCTTGTCCTTAAAATAGTTTTTCACCAGTGAGTCTAGAACTACAGTCAGAGACAATTAGAAGTGAAGCCATAAAAAAAAAGTAGATATGGAGGAGTAAAGACCAAAAAATCTACACATTCAAATCACCAAGATTAGATTTGTGCATTTTTTTCTAAAGACCTCTCAATATTAATGATGTTTGTTCACAAGTCGTGATGAACATTTTGTGAGTACAATGACAGGAATCCATTCTATGTTTCTGCAATGAGGACTCAACCTTTTCTGGAACTATGTTAAATGTTACTTTCCAAATGACTTCCTGGCCATAACAGATGCCCACAGACAACTCCAAGGTCACCTAAGCATTTTCTTGTTTTCCTGTGATGTATTTAATCTCTTTTAAAAAGACAAAAGAAAAAACATGATAACAATTAAAAAAAGAACATTGGAAATTGTACAGAGGAAATAGGAAATATTTTCTTTCTTCTCTGTGGATGATATTTGGGAGAGCTTTTGATTAGGTTATTCATAAACCAAAGCACAATGTGAAATTAGTTAGTTATCTGAAATATAATAATTATGTAGAGGGAGTGAAACTTAGGCTAACTTTGTTGTGTAATTCAGGTAAAAACTAATGCGTTATCTACCCAATGGATAATGGTTGTAGATTGATATTTTATTACGCTAGAATGAATTCAGTTTAGGTAAATAAGTAATATTGTCTTTCTCTTTCTAAGGAATCTATCAGCATGTCCCAGGAAGTAAGTCCTAAATTCGTAAATTAACTATATTTTAACTTTCTTTTTTTAATCAAAGTTATAAAATGAATTTATTTACTTTGTAGAAACATAAGCAGGGAAAGAATGTGGTCCTTCATCCCAGCAAGGTAAATCCTGATTACTTTAGTCTGTTAATCTTCGACTGATGAGATTGCTTTTTCTATCAAACATGGGTCACTTTCTCATTCAGCCAAAAAGAGTATTATTTTTAATTATGATTGTGAAAATGGTGATGTTTTCATTGTTTTGCCAAAATGCTATGGACTAACATGAAAGGAATTCCAGGAAAAGACTTGTGAGCCATTTTTGAGCCACAATGTTAAAGCAGAATATCTTAGAAAGAATTTCTTGTTAAAGGTTCATCACCTTTACTTTTCTTCCTTAATTCTGTACCCTTTTGTTCAAAAAATTATATTTTCTTTGCTATCACTTTATGCTCAAGAATATTACCCTGGATTTCAGTAAATGCTATATCCTTTTGGTTTTGTTTTCTTTTAGGAGAACATTTGTTCCACATTCTGTGAGGTATATATTGATTTCACATCGGTAGTACAATGTGAAGTAAAATATAGTATTAGAACCACATTGAAATTAACCTGGATTTGGAAAAAATATTTCAAGTCAATCAAATTTGAAAACCAAGATTATCTTTAAAGAATGAGACCAAAAGTATACCGTCTTCTCTTAATTCTATGACTAATTCAAATGAAGAAAATATATCTTCGCATGAATCAACTAATACGTTTGATTCCCAGATTGTATGAGGAATGAAGAACTTGTCTTTTAATGGTTTTTATTCTTGAAGTCTCAAACTTATTTTCTTCTTTATAAAATTATTTTTCTATTGCAATATTTTCTTAAAATTGACTCAATCAATTTGTTTATCACAGAAACAATATATATTTACTTCCAAAAGCATGTTAGCTGGGCTAGTGATTTATTTTTCCTAATACATAATAAAATAAGTAAGGACTATTAAAATGAGAAAGAAAACTTATCCATGCCTTGCCTAAAATTATCTTGTGCATTCATTCATTCCCTTGACAAAGCATTTATTCAATAAGAACTATGTCCCCAACACTACCTTAGCCTCTAGGAATACAATAATAAATACGATAGTCTCTGGGGATACAACAATAAATAGAATAAACAACGATAAATACCACTGGTTGTATGTTTATCACCAAATAGAAAATTCTATTATAATTCATACAAAACTCTTACAATGTACATTGGTGCTCTTTGACAGAGATATCAGGTATCTGACTCCAGAGGAAAGTACATTTTAAATCAAGCCAGTGTCAAATCAAGAACCTACCATTCACCTTCAATGTAGTTTTAGCCTGAAAAACCTCTCAATATTGCTTAGGGCAGTGTTTCTCAAAGTGCTACCCTTCAGCTAGCAGTATCAGCATCACCTGGGCATGCTTATGCACTATAAAATTTGAGAACCTCTTGTTTAAGGGGGGTGAAAGAGGGAATAGTCACTAGTATAATAAAGACATGCTGTGGTAGAAATAGCCAAGCAATGAGCACAATGGGAAAAAGTGTCTGGAAAGGAAGAAGCATAGCCATGGCCCGGAGCCTTGTGTCCTGAGGCATAGCCTGAAGACTTCCTACTTAGTGTCTAGGAAGCCTGCTTTACCATTTCTCTAAGCTTCAGGTCTGTCTCAAATGGAGAGCCAATGGCGGCCTCTCATAAATAACAATTGTGTCCTGTAGAAAGGGTTTGGAGGATTTAGTTTGCCACACACCTCACTAGTCCTACTTTGTAATATTTTTGTCACCTGTCTACACTCCCTAGGCATCTGATATTGTATGAATAACATAGAATTGATGAAAACTTTAAAATGAAACATATTTTCAGTCACATGTTATTAATTTGACATAGAGTGAGGGCTCTCAATAATTTATTTAATCTGTAATAATAACATAATTTCTCAGTAGCAGTAGCTTGGGCCATAAATATATTTCATTAACTGCCCCTTCTACTCTAGTACAACTCTAAGGCTAAATCATGCAAGTTAAGTTAATTCTTCTTTTCTTCCCCTAAGGAAACTGCTGAAGTTCCCAGGGAGGTAAGTAATTTTCATTCAAATAAAATGAAATTCATATCACCCAGCCTTGTTTTCTTTTTGTGTATTTTTATAGCAAGTGCTTTTGTTTTCTTAACAGAAAGTTAAGGCTACTGTGGAAGATAAGCAACACCTGAAACAACTGGTAAATTTCTCGTACAAATTATAATTTCAAGTAAACCATGATAGTATTGCTGTTTCTTCTCCCAAATGTTCACACAACTCATTCCATCCCAGTGAGTTCTTTACCCCCAATTTATAGTAAGTAATATATTTTTTGTTACTTTAATTTCCAGCTATTATCTTATCAAACTTGTGGATTTATAGTTTAAGAAAAATGAGTGTTGAGCAATTATCCAACTGATTTTGAAGGAATTACGAACTTTAGAAAATGTGTTTCAAGTTTAAATGGTGTGAGTGAGATACCAGTGTAGTTGAGGTATCACATTTTTGTCCACTCAACTTCTCTTTAACAACAGTGTCATAGAAAGATATCACAAGTGTAAAGGTTTCCAAGCCATATCTAGGAGGTCATGTAACCCATCCTCTGTGGACTAGAGAAGCTTGCTGTGTGCACAAGGAAAGAGCACCTGCTTTGGAGTTAGCAACTTGTACTCCAACCACAACTTCACAAATCATTACTTAACCTCTCCAAGCTACAGTTTCCTCAACTAAAAATGAAGATAGTTATACTGACCCTGAGGAATTACATTAGATGATATGCATTTCAATTATGCAAAAAATGCTTGGAGCACAGTAGTTAGGTGCATGTAAAAAGAAGGTAACAATTATTGTTATCATATCCCTACACAGAGCAGACATACCGCTAAAACCTTTAGAACAGAAACAGTCTTTCTTTGAATACTTAAAAATTGGGACTCCCCAGATAAGACCTCTCTTTTTAGGAAATTCTGACTGCTAGAAAGGCCATTCTTAACTTTGTCAAAATGCTTCTAGTAGCATTTTCCTTTTGTACCACTCTTTCAAGGTAATTCTGAATTCATCCAATAATTATTCCCAGGCAATTCTAAAGACCAGTCGACATTCTACATGCCAATTTATTTTCAAATCTCTATGAAATTAAAATTCTCCTGAGTGAAGATGCCACTGTGGCTTTATATTTAATCTCTAAAAAAATCATCAGAGTCAGATCAAAGGCTCTGGAATTTACTAGAATATTTACTGAGCCTGATAGATAGATAGATAGATAGATAGATAGATAGATAGATAGATAGTAGATAGATAGATAGATAGATAGATAGATAGATAGATAGATAGATAGACAGACATAGCAGGCACTATGAAAACTGCTATATATTTTAACAGATATAATCCTACATGGTAAATAATGCTTAGATAAATTAAGCAGTTTGAGCAGGGTCATGGATTCCAATATCCAGGATTAAGGGAATTAAAGTTCAGTTCTATCTGACTCCAAAGACCAGACTTCTTACATACATGGAAAAGAAAATGACAGACACTTACCTTCTAATTCAAGAAATGTTCCTTTCCTTTCTTATACATATTTTTGTTTTTTCCACATAGATATTGTTCTGGAGGCCTTAATAATCAGACAATTTCTTTAATTTTGCAATTTATTATAAATGTAGGAACAGTTACAGTAAATGTTATGTTACTAAACTATTCTTGTTAGGTAAATTTGCCACCATTTATAAATTATCTAATTCAATAAAGTTCTAAGTAACTTGGTTCTTCCAAAATCTGCTTTTGACACAAGGAGGAAATTCAGCATTGGACTAAATATTGATAATTTTCTTTCTCTCTAGAGCAAAATCAGTCAGTTTTATCAGAAGTTCCCCCAATATATCCAGGCTCTATATCAAGGTCCAACTGTTATGGACCCATGGGGTCAAGTTAAGAGAAGTGCCGTGCCCTTTATTCCCACTGCGGTGAGTGCTGCTTTTTTATTTGTTGTTTGTTTGTTTTTCTTTTCGTTTTTGGTGAGGGATGAGTTCAGGATAAATATATGTAAAATAGCTAGAGACAAAATGTCCCCAACAAGTTTTAACTGAGAAAGCAGAACAAATGAGAATAAAATCTTGTAGTCCAGAGATTAAATAGCAAAGAAAAAAATAGCCCAAATGTAGTAACAAATAACAATAGTAACCATAGTGACAAATAAGTAATTTAATTTGAATTGTCCTAAGTGTATGTTCCTACATCATTTTGCTTGGCTCCTCATACAAGTCTCTAATATAGGAGGGGATAGTAATCATTAATTTCATGTAACAAAAATATTGTATTGTTAAGAAAATACAAGGAAGTGAAGTGACTTGCCCATGTTCCAAGTATTCTCTACCATTTTGTTTCATAAAACAGTCAGTCTTAAGGAACTTTTTCTCATATGAGAAATAAATAACAAAAGTTTTCTTGACCCTTTTTTTGGTTACAGAGCAGACAGCATCTCTCTACCAGTGAGGTAAGGCATTTTACTATAAAGGCAATACCTTGGTAACTAGCAAGATATTATACACTTACTATACACTGTACTAGACAGTCTTTGATGTAGTTTTTAAGCAATAAATCTAGATTTACATAATATAGGAAAATCGGATCTTCAGATCTCTAAGAAAAATCTGGGGAAGGCAGAACAAAAATGTACACATCCAAGGATACAAAGATTAGATCTGTGCTAGTAGACCTTGCCAAAAATGTTAATACTACTTCTTTTTTAAAGATCACCATTAATATTGCTATCACACCAGAAGACAGGGTGTAGATCTTACATTTTATAAACAGAGTGGGAGGAATCCAATGTATCATTCTGAAATAAGAACTCTAATTCATCCAGGTCCATACAAACTGCCGTTATCCAAACGTCTTCCGGCATATCACACATGATTAAATACATTTTCACATCACACAAGAAATTGCCTAGTTTTACTCCTACTTAATAATGACTAAAAAAGTTCAGAAAAGAGAAATAACAATTTTACAAGTAAGATTAAATGCATCATTTCAATTTTTTTTAAGGAATCTGCCAGCTCCTCTCAGGAAGTAAGTCAAAACCACTTATATTAAATATAGTTAAGAAATTACTTTTTAGTTTGTTATGGTTATAAAGTAAATATTACTTATTTTGCATAAATATAAGCAGGAAACAATGTGGCTATGCATCCAGTCAGATAAAATGTATTTATATTTTTATTGGTTCATTGATAAGATATGTCATTCATCACTCACTTAAGAAATATGTATTTAGCAAGTATTATGTCCTTACATGATCTTAGATCTTCGGGATACAACAGCGATTTAAAACACAATAAAAATAAAATTAATTATTCTTCTTTATAAAAGAGGGGTTTTCTGCATATATTCAAGATGAAATTATGTATAACCAATACAGTGAGAATAAAATATCTAATTCTTTATTAAATTTTTTTAAGGAAAATCCAAAGAAGACTGTTGATATGGTAAGGTATTATTTCTATATGAAGCTCTATTTAGTTCATATTTTCAAAAATTAATATGGTTAGGTCTATCTGAAATGTTCTGCTTTTAATAAAATAGAGTTATATTTGTAAGTTACTTAAAAATATAATTTCTCTCCACCTTTTAATTTGTTTCTCTCAATTGCCCTGAATTCTTTCAATTAATCCTTCCATGTAAGCCAGACTTTCCACATAATTTTTATATAGTTTCCACTGCCTCTTTCTTTTTTTTAATAAAACTTTTACTATTTTTTGAACTGGAAGTTTTACTTTTTCTTTTTTACCTGTCATACTAATATCCTTTTTGTAATATGAGAAAGATCTTTAATTCCACAAATATCAAAAATATACTGCTAAGGATTCAATTATCCTGGTCTCCAGATTTTGACTACTTTTTTTTATTTTTCAAGGAATCTTCTAGTAGCTCATATAGTGAGGAGAATGGTACTTTTAATAGAAAACAACTAGTTTATTGAGAAATACTGTACTTTTCTGCTGTTAATTATTTTAAGTAAATTTGGTATTGATAATTTTTTAACAAAGCCACATCAAAATAGCCAGTAGACATGAAAAACACATGTAAGAAATATACACAGAGTCATTTTAGAGGTGTGAAATGAAGTAGATACATAGCCAAGAGTAGCTGTTTTATCCCATGCTTTTGATAATGTTCAGCTGGACTCTGGTTCATTGGTAATAGGCATTTTTAAAATAAGCCAAAGCCAAATCAACATCCTGTCAATTGCCTTCACCATAGTTCTACCCTGAGTCTCTCTCGCTGTTTAAGGGGTTGAATACTGGATTGGGTTATGAGTTGTGTAAATCACAGGTACAGGAACACTTGCTGTGTTACAATGAGCCAAGTGCGTAAGCACAATAGGAAAACTTCCTGGGAGAGGATGAAGCGTGGATTGTGGCCCACAGTCTTGTGGCCTGAGGCACAGCCCAACATCTTCCTCCTCAAGGAAGGAGGAAGCATGCTTTACCCTTTCTCTCAAATTGGGGGTACCCGGGCACTAAAAAAAAGAAAACAATGGTCTTCCCAGAAAGGGCATGCAGGCTCTGCCACATACCTCAACAGCCTGATTAGTTTTAGTTTTTCTCCTTTCTCTCTCTCTCTCTCCCCCACCTTTGCATCTGCATATACTCCATGCGAATTTGACATTATATGAACAATATAGGTAAATGGAAAATGCAAAACATATTTTCAGTCAAATATCATATGGGCACAGAGAATGCTCTGATAATGAATATTTAAACTCATTAAATCCATAATAAATTCCTATAAAGTAGTACTTTGTTTTTTGATAACAGTGGTTTGGCCTTGAATTATTAAAATAATTAGCTCTAGTTCTCTACTATAATGATATAGACAAAATTACTTGTGGGCTATCTAAGTCAAGCTGATTCTCATTTTCTTTCCCTAAGGAATCAACGGAAGTACTCACTAAGGTAAGTAATTTCCATTCAAACAAAATTAATTACATATTATCCCATATTTTCTTTTGTATTTATCGCAGTTTATTTTTATTATTAACAGAAAACTACATTGACTGAAGAAGAAAAGAATCACCTAAAATTTCTGGTAAATTTTCCATGCAAGCCTTTGTAGCGCAACCAGTCTCAGCTTGGACACTGCTGAACTGTGATCCTCTCAAAAAACAAAAAAACAAAAAAAAAAAACAGAAAACCGCTATTTTTAATAAAGTCTAATTTTTATAAAAGTTTTCCCTATACTTTGTCAAAACTATTACAAAAACATTCTCCCATTGTACTAATTGGATCATTGCCATGTATCCACCCAACCATTATTCCCCAGTTATTCTAAAAATCCATTGATTTTTCATTTTGTAAAAACAGGAAATTATCCTGAAGGCAGATGCCACTGTGTTTCATTCCAATTTTAATCTCTATAATAATCTATAGTTGGACCCATATAGATGGTTCAAAATACAACACAGAGGAAAGGGATATTTGTTAATAGGTGACAGGCACTATACCAAGTGCTCTCTCTATGTTAATTTATTTACTTCTACAAGGTAAGTGACACTCAGAGATTAACAATTGACTCAGTGTCACAGATTCTTCTAAGATAAATCACACATTCTATATGACTCTAAGGACAAGGGTGTTTCCAACAGACATGGAAAAGAAGCCACAATCTGAGACACTTATTTAGTAAATTAAGAAATTATCCCCTTGCCTTCTTACACACACCTTTTTTATCTTTTCTCTTTTTTTTTTTTCTGCTTAAGTATTTTGGCATTGGGGTCTGAAATAACCAAAGAATATTCTTAATCCTACAGTTTATTTTATGAATGTAAACATAGAGTTAATTTTATGTGAATAACCTCTCCTTTGCTTAAGTCTGTTTGGTATCATTTAGAATTTATCCAAATAAATAAAGCTTTAGTTTATTTGGTTATGTCCAAGTGTGCTCTGACACATCGGATAATGGAAAAATTATAATTTTTTCTAGAACAAAATCAACCAATATTATCAGAAATTAACCTGGCCCCAGTATCTCAAGACTATTTCTCAGTATCAGAAAACTATGAAGCCGTGGAATCACGTTAAGACAAATGTTATCCCCTATCTGGTGAGTTCTCCCTTTTATTTTCAATTTTAAAAACCGGGTTATCTTTTATAGTAAAAATAAGATAGGGAAATTAAATTCCAACAAGCTCTCAAGTAGAAGCTGAAACAAAATTAAGTAAAAATTCTAGGCTGGAAATTAAATTAAATTAAATTAATCATATAGTACAAATATAGTTACAATAAGCAGAAATAATTATAGTGATAAATTGTGTTTACATTAGATTTAAATTTCTTAAGTGTTTGCTTATAATATTTCAGTTTATTCCTATAGCAATTCTTCAAGGTGGGTCAGCATAGAGAATATGACTTCCATTTCACAAAAGTATCTGAAATTCCAAAAAGTAGCCTGACAAAGCTCCAATTAACATTTCTCCTTTATTTCATTTTTTTTAAAGTGTGACTTAGGAAACTTTTTTTAACATTAGGAATAAGTGGGAGAGCAGGAAATTGCACCCAGAGAACTGACGGTTTAACATAAAAATATAGGATTGGAATCAGAAGCCCTGACATAAATAAGCTTTTGACTTTGATCAAGTCACTTCATTTATCAGGATTTTTAAAATATGATTTAATTTATTAGATATACATGTAGCATTTAAAGATATCTGCCCCATGATTAGAGAAAATAAGAATTTAGCATCTGTAGTTTGCATATGAGATGCCAAAATGATGCTCTAAATATTTCCATGGAGTGGTAAATATTCTTTTTGTTTTTTATTATAAGCACATAGCTAAAATATATTATTCCTTTCTCTTTTAAAGAGATACCTTTAAGATTCTTGAATTAACTGCTTCCACTTGATTATGGTAAGTATCTTTAGGCTTATAATTTAAACAATAAATAGGAGTTTTGTATGAAGAATGCATAATGTTGTTAATAGAGTTTCAACTTTAATTAAGTCATACTTGGTTTATGAAATATTTTAAATTTTGCTTGCACCTTTTTGATTCACAAATGTAAGTGATCTGTGTATTTGCATGCATCTTATAAATATTTTGAAAATAGATTATAGGAAAGATTCTCTATAGCTGATAACACATTCAGCCAGAAGCAACAGCTCTGGGTGGAAATTGTCACAAGCGTAATGGTCACAGGGATGTTAAATTATCACCTTCGAGTTCAGACTCAGAATTTCAGTTTGGTGGAAGAGAGTTTTCCTACACAAGCTAGTTTAAAACAAATTCTCTGCATTATTTTCTCTGGAAAACCACCACTGTTTTAAATACACAAAACCTACTTTTCTTAGTGGCTCTCTTTGACATTTTAACCATTGCTTTAAAGCCATGATGAAGGGCCAAGGAAACGAATATACAACAATGTTGCTTTTTTGTGCAGTCACCTTTTCTTTTTCTTACGTTGTCCTTGCAGTATATAGGTCATCTCCAATCTTGGAATTCTGTCTCACTCAAGTTATCTTCTTGTTCCTTTTATATGTCCTGCAGTGAGACAAAGTAGGTTTCAGAGAAATAAGTAACAACAGTGGTAGTAATTTAGTGAGGCCTTACAATGCTAGTCACAATTCTAAGCCCTTTGCCTATATTAACAAATTTCATATTCACAAAAAACCGAGGAGGTGGTTAATATTATCAGCCAATTTGAGATAAGGAAACTGAGGCCCATGGAAGTTAAAAAAATTGTTCATAATCACCCTGCAAAAGTGGAAGAGCCAAGACTCTAACACAGATTTCCAGCTCTAGGACTCCAACACACCACTATTGATGCCAAACTACACCTAAAGTCCAGCTAGGGGATTTTTTGGCTTTAAGTACATTGTCACAAACATGATTTGCTTTGTCATGTCATTTTGGCTCTCCAAATGATGAAAAGGGGTCAGACAACTTCACAAAATGATTTTATATGAGAAAAATAATAACTATTATGAATAAGAGCTGAAATTAAGTTGTATTTTATAAATAGCAATATTTCCATTGCTATAGTTATTTATACATTTATTTTACACTTTTAAAAAGCTGATTATGTGTTCTATACTGTGAGAGACATGAGGGAGACAGGAATAAGGTAACAAACTTATCCTCATTAAGCTCTATTCTAGACAAAGACACAGGAATGGCAATACGAGGTGCCAGATGCTAAATTAGAGGCATGAGAAGTATCTGGTAGTACAAAAAGGTCAAGTGATGCATCAGACTTAAGTCATAAACTAAGTCTTTCAGATAATTAGAACTAGACTAAGCAAAGCAATGGCAGAGAAAAAAAAAGTCAAAAGGTATTGAATT
Source organism: Eschrichtius robustus (assembly GCF_028021215.1). Taxonomy (NCBI): domain Eukaryota; kingdom Metazoa; phylum Chordata; class Mammalia; order Artiodactyla; family Eschrichtiidae; genus Eschrichtius; species Eschrichtius robustus. Next base: position 64,803,825 of record NC_090827.1, on the reverse strand, counting down.
GGCAGGAAAATCACAAAAGAAATAGAGAAACCAAAATATGCACAATAGATTTTAAAGAATGTAATAATTTTAAGCAGTTTCTTAAAGTATCAACCCAAGGTCATTATGCATAATGAATTTTTTTTCCTAAAACCTAGATTTCAATTAGATAAAAGGTTTTAAATGTAGAAAGCATTTTATGTCTAATAAACTATTTAGAAAACAAGAATAAATTTTCCTTCAAAACTGGCTGAAAATGTAAATATTTACCACTTAATGAATAAATATAAATATTACTTTTATATGCTGGATTGAAGAACCTGGCTATCAATTTTCACTCATTCATTAAATTGTTCCACAAATAGTTATTAAAACCTTACTATGTGCTAGGTGTCATGTTGGGCACTAAAAAATCTTAACTAATAATCATTATAAATAACAACATTCTGCTAGTATAGGATGGATGGGTATGTGTGGGTTCTGTATACAAGCATACATTATTTCTTGAATATAAATCTAATAGATAATATAGTATTACCTTTTTCTTTTTAGGCTTGACTGGAAAATCTATCTTCTACATTTTCTTATCTACCACTTTACTTCATACTGCCAACATGTTTGGAGAGGCCCACTAATAAGACAGAAGTGTTGACGGAAAGGAAGACTGTGCAGAATATTTCCTGAATTATTTATATTCTCCCTGTTAGTTCATGTTGAATATACTGGGTTTGTATGGTGGTTTCATAAAACTTAGCTGACGATTATTTAAAATGCTTTCCCTACTCTTTCTGAGTTGCAGAACTACATTTCTTTTCCTCTGAAAATAAAATTTCAAGTGCACTCTTTGGTGTGTAATCATCATTTCCATTGTTCATACTGGCCCACTAGGCTATGGATGATAATATTAACAGTCCTTTAACAATCACTTTAAACCAGCTTGGCTACCACCAAAATAACTGTACACTTTCTGGGTAATGCCATTTTACTTCTCATAATGGATAACCTTGAACACTATAAATTATATCTCCAAACACAGCTAGGTTTACAATACTATTCAACCATTGTTTTACCAACTTTTGATTTATTTATTTAATCTGCCACAGCATTAATCCCAAACCTTCACCAGAGCCCTCAATCCTCCTCTCCCAGGTCACATTGTCACACTAAAGTAGGGAGTCAGGCATTGAGAACATAAACCTTCCAAGGCCCCCCATTAATGGTATCAACAAATGGAGAAACAGGAAAAGCAAATAAGTGGATTCATGCATGGAATGTAAGGGAAAACGCGAAGGGGGTGACATGTCCAAGAAGACAAAGGGATAGGGAAAGATAAAGGAAAGTGGATTTAGGAGGAAGGGATAAAGACGAAAATTATTTGAGCTTAGAAATTTGTGTTAAGCATCTGCTTATGATGGGAAGACATTGGAGGAGTTTTCACAGGGGAGTGACATTATATGATATGTACCTTTGGTGAAAAGATTTGAAAATTGGAGACTTTTTCTTTGGCACGGTAGAATACTCCAATCCTTTAACCCTCTCATTGTATTCCATTCTATCCAAGCCCTCTTTAGGCTCACTTCTTCTTATTCAAGCTGAACACTGAAGGGTTTTTCAGAAGGAGGTAACATATGCCATATATTTTGAAAGGGTAAGAGGTAGAAGCTAAGAGAGTTTTTCTTTGTCTTCGTAGAACACTCCATCCTTTAACACTCTGATTACATTCCATTCTCTCTATTTCTTATTCACCTCACTTCCTTTCTTGCGCAGCTCAGAATTCACCCTTGATTTTTTTAAATATCATCTTGATAACTCATGTAACTCTTTGCACCTCTGCACTTAATCCTACTGGAAAACATCCAACAAGGAACTAAATTTCTATTGCCACTCCATGCAAGGAGCTGAGCATTAAAGTAAGTTTGTTTTTTAACATTGTTGGTCACCAAAGACTACTTGTCAGACTTTGTCTTGTTGGCATTAGAGTTAGCTGCCTTCTTCAACACTCCCTAAACTTCCAATTATCTCACTGGAAAAAAATTTGCCTTTCTACTTTATTGACAAATATTGTGTCCATCAAGTCTAAACAGTATCCACCTCCCTAGTATGACACTTCAATAACTTGATCTAACTCTGAATGTAACTTTAACTGTCTCCTTCAAGTCTCAAGGGATGTGGTGATCTTCCTCTAGTTCAAAGCTAACAGCTTTTTTGGTGCTTTTTAAATTTTCCTCTGTAATCTATCCTTTTCAATAATGTTCAGTGGGGCAAAGTAATAATGATGATTATCATATCTAAAACCAATTGAACAGCTATGTGCAGGGTAATTTATATATTTGTCTCAATTACAATTTATATATTTGTCTCAATTACAATCCTTACAATTATTAATATTACTCTTATATTTCTAATAGCTATTAATATTATACCTTGCAGATGAGGAAATTTTAGTAGAAAAAGAATAAGTTGTCCCCAGGGGCATCATTCTATTTGGACCTGTTGATATTTACTTCCTGGTAATTCTTATAACCGTCTTTATCTAGCTACTTTTTATAGGTATTTTGCAGGACTTCTTTTCTTTCTCCTGCACAAACACTGATGTTCTCTAGGGCTCTGACCTCAGCCACTTCTTTTCAAATTCAACATATTTTTTCCTAAATGATCTTATCCGCTTTAAACATTTTAATTGCCACATACAATCAGCTGATTAAAATCAACTCCTAATTATCTAGATAACTTCAGCTCTAAATTGCTGTCCCCCAATATTAGACAGACATACCCAACTGACTTCTGAAACTCTCTCTATATGGTTAGCTTCCCAAATTAAATTGTAAGCAATATTAGGGGTAACGTGTAAGCAGAACTTCACTTGAGTCCCCAGTGTTAAAACATTATCTGGTATTTGGATGAATTCCATATATTTCAGACCTAATATTTTATTACATAAATTAAACTGGAGCATAGCATTTATCATAGCTCCTAAAATTTTATGCCATAGCACATAGTGAAAACACATTTAGGACCTGAAATGTTTCCCAGTAGGTGATACCAATCTCCCAGTGAATCTATAAAAAGAAAATCTCAATAAAGCACCCATAGAATGGCTACTTTTAAGCAATTTTATTTCCTGGTAATCCCTCCAAGACAAATTAATTGCAAAGTGTAGTCCTAGGTAAGTAAATGAGGTGACTTCCACTTAAGGAAGTTTAGCCAGAAGCCAATTAGTTGTTGAAAGACATCTGCCAAAAAACATAGTTTTGGCTTTGATGTCATTTATGTTAGGTAATGCTGACAGCAGTTAAATAGCGGGACCAGATTTTATGTGAAGGGTCTTCCTAGTCAGACTAATAAAGCCATACATTCTTTTGTCACTCTCTAGAAGAGAAGTACAAAATATATTGTATATTTTCTGAAACAACCAATTCATAATATTAATGTTCATAGGGTCAATCAAAATGAAGCTTTTATTTTGGGCCTGCATTGTGTGTGTCGCTTCTGCAAGGGTGAGTAAATGGACTTTTTAAATTACAGCAATAATATACCCAACAATTAATTATAGACAGGGATTCGTCTTAATGATATAAATTATTATAGTGTTGATAATGATGCAACAGAGAGATATGTTAATGGTCATGTGGTTTGCTGTGCCAAACTTTTCAAAAGAAATTTTTAAAAATCTGAATTAAAAAAGTTGTATAATCTGAAAGTGAATAAACAGCAAGGAGAAGAAGTGAATTCAGAAATGCAGTGTGCTGGAGAAAGATAAAATTAAAGGGAACCAGAATTCCATGTAGATGATCTTCACTGGTTATGTCTTCAAATTATAGAAAACTGGATTAGGCTTCCTCTGGCAGTGAAGTCCCACTGCTGGAGGTATTTATGTAGAGTCACAAGGAATACTTGATGGAGTTAAAGTAAATGGACATAATGACTACCAGTGTATTATAAATAGATGAGCCTCTAATGTAAGAAATAGCTGATGGAAAATTCTTAATCCTAGCCAACAAGTGAGCTAAATATCCTCTTTTGGAAAAAGAGAAAATTATGACATCTACTCCATAGGATGGCTTTGAAGATTAAATATGATAATTATATAAAGTACTTAACAGAGCACCTAGGATATAGTAGGAGCTCAAATGCTACTTGTTATTATTAACTATTATTATCTGATTATTGACTGATACTACTAATTATCACCCTGTGCAAACTTCAAGATATTTTCCAATCTCCTAAAATCACCTGAATTAAATTCTAATTGCTAAAATAGTAAATGATGAGTTTCCTACACTATCTTGTCATTCTTATCTCATGCTCTGTTGTATAATCTGTGAGAAATTCATAAAAGATATTGAAGCTTAACTGGAAAACAAGTGGACATATGGTCCTTCTGCAACTGTTAAGAGGTGGCTACAAACCACATATATACACACAAACACGCACACAAATGCAAACAAAACCTGAGAGGTGAAAGAGAACAGCAAAATAAGATACATGAAAAAGACTGAATGATTTTTCAGATGGTAAGATTTATGTACATGTAGAAAATTACAAACCGAAATCTATCAGCCAATATAAAATTTCCTGAGACAATGGTCTATGTTAAAAACATATAATGATGATAACAATAATAAATAAATAGTTTATACTAGTGATTTATAATTTCAAGAAGAAATTAACTATATTAATAATACAGTTGTACAAATTCTTCAGTAATAAAATCTGGGTACAGATGTTTTCAAATGAATAACCATAGTGAATTAATTTTTTTCCTTTTGTTTTAGAAGTGTTTCTACTTCACTGATGAGGTAAAACTTTTTTTTTTAATCTGTGTATAAATGTATTTGTTTTTACCTTAAAGTATATTTTATGTTTTAAAACTCTCTGATTTTTTACAAGGCAATTTTGTGACAACTATTGCTGTTAAAATATTAATGCTATTAATCTCTTCTTATTTGATAGAAAAATATTTGTGGGTATAAATATATTTGTGTTAAACATATTTACTGTAAGGTCTTTATTTCTTTTAAATGAGCAGAAGCATTAAGTAAGTGTACTCCCTTTACAGTGTGATAAAATTTTTGCTATGCCCAGGTTTCCTCCTCATGCCTCTATAAAATTTTATGACAGTATTGTACTAAGTTTACTTCAGCAAACTAAGTGATGAATCTGGGAAGGCTTTGCCTGTATGAAAGATTAGAGCAGAAGAAAGCATGACCTAGGAACCACCAGCGGGAGAAGTATGTCCCAAAATGTTAGATGACTTCTGTGCAGCAAATACTCATAAATTATCTCTACGCAGGACACCAAAACATTCATCACTTGACTGATATTAGAATTTTTTTAGTTCTTTGTCATTTTTGCCTCAATTCTGATGACAGGAGCATGCTAATAAAATGATACTGGTATCTATCCACAAGCATGCAGTAGATAAACATGACAATCTAGCAAGGAAAGGCCAAGAGAAATGATCTGGATGTGCACAGTTTGAACCAAATACCATTAGATATATGGAGAAGAAGTAGAAAGGTTGTGAAAATAATTTAAAAAATGAAAACAATATGAGATACTACTTTGAATTTCTTATAAGAGTTAAGATTTTAATCATAAGAATCTAGGGCTCTCTGGTCACAGTATGAATCATTGACATTTGTCTCTGTGAACACTCTGGAACAATCTATCACTTGTGTATTATGCATCATACCTTCAGGTGACAATATGATCCGGGAGCAAATATTTTATCTCAGTAATTCAGGAAACCAACCTAAAATTGGAAAGAATATGGTACACAATATTAAATTTTAATGAAGAAGCTTGATAGCTGGGAAACAGCATCCGAGACACAAGCAGAGAAACCTTGTCTGTTCTTTCCAATACCTAAGATCTAGCATGTGGACAGCACAGAGGAGGCACTCATTTTATCCTTTTCAAAAAAAAATTCTTGAAAATCTATCAAGAAAAACAAAATATCCCAAAGCTACTGAGGAAAAATCTACATTCATTGGGAAGTTATATTGCAAAGCCTTGTTTAGTCCCTAGGGATTCTGTGATAAACCTAAATGATGATCTAATGTAAATATCTGGTGTAAATAAGTCACTAGCCACAGAATTAATCAAAACATTTGGTTCCCTGTACACAAGTATTTATAAATAGTTATGAACAAGAAAATTTAAAGAGAGTGTAGAAACACTGGGACCGGTAGGACATTAAAATCGGTCATTGCCGATCTACTTTGTAATAAGGTATTTAGAATAACAGGACTGGGTCTACACAGTCGTAGGAAAACAAGGCAAACAACTACATCGCTTAAGAAAGAAAATTCCAGGTTACTCAGAGAGTTTTGGCAGTTACAGTCACTCTGAATGCCAGTAGAGATCTAAAGAAAGATTTTTTTCAGGGGCCTGAAACTTAAAACTAACTTTGTTTTCTTTGTTGTTTTAGAATTTTGTCTCATCCAGTGAAGAGGTAAAATATATCTATATTTGTTTATATTTTAAGAAATATACATATATTTTAAGAAATATATTTTATATTATTAATTTTCTTTTTAAAATAGCATTTTCTGCCTAATAACACTAAATAATTCAGTATTATTTTTTCCCTGAAAAGCTAAGTAATTTCAGAACATGTTATCTTTTCTTGCTGTGATGGTCTCATTTAAAAATGCATCTATAAGGATGAGCATATTTATATTTACACATACTGTAATTTTTTATTCATATTGATATCCTGTCCAATTTCACTGCCAATTCATTAGGTAAATACTTTTAAAAGAAAATTATATAAATAAAGTTTTATATCATAGAAATGTATTGCTGATTTTAAAAAGGCAGTATTTTCCAACAAATATGAAAATTGGGTCTATGTTTATCAATAGTGCATGTTACTGACAGGTTAACTTGGAATACATGAAAAGAAAATAGCTCCATCAACCAGTTACCATTAAAATAAACATATGATAAGAAATATTAAACATGGCTTATTATATTTTAAATGATATTTATGATACATAAATTTTTACTTTCTTGAATTATAATTGGGCTATGCAATGAATCAAAGAATCTAGAGTCTTAATATATAAGCAAATATGTACCAAATTTGCTCAGAAAACTGACAAAGTTATAATAGGAAATAAAACTTCATGTGTGTGAGACTAAGAAATGCCTTAATTTTCTATAAATTCTTACATAAGGTTGTGACCTTGGAGCTCCCTGACAGTTTTACATACATGTAATAGACAAACCTAGAGAAATTGAAGGAAAATGAGGAGGTCCTTCTACCAAAAAATAATCATGTGAAATGTAATAGTAAATGCATTAGTAATATTTAGAATTTTCTCATTTGAAACACAAACACTAAAAAAAAACAAAAAAAAACACAAACACGATCAGGAAAATTAAATATGAAAAGCCCATAGTATATATTGTGAAATGATCATCACAATTAGTTAACATCCATCACCACGTATAGTTACACTTTTTTCTCGTGATGAAGACGTTTAAGATCTGCTCTCTTAGCAACTGTTAAACACACAATACAGTATTGTTCACCATAGCCAATTATATCTCAATTGGAAAAAAAAAAAAAAAAGCCAGCAGTCATCATCCACATCCAGTCTGCTTTCCTTCTTAATAGCAATTTAAGATGCCTAGCCTTGAAGGAGTAGAAGCTTTGAGGAAGGCTGGGAGGAATTCAGAAGGACACCTAGAAAAGGTATAACTAAGTGAATGCAACCCTGGGGCACTTTAGAGACTCAGCGGGTCCTGAGGGCATCCAGCTAGGCGTGCTGTGCAGATAAGGAGGCTTGGAAGGACTGATCCTATACTGTGCATCTTCTTTTCTTCTATTGTTGTCCTGGCCTAGCTGGCATATTGTGCAGTTTATAACACTCCAATTCACCGACACACAGAATATTTCCTTCTACATTGAGGTTTATTCCATTTTCTTCAGAAATGATTAGTTCTTATTTTGTAAGTGTTGCAAGCACATTAGACTTGAGAATGAGACTAAATTGGAATTCTTTAAAAAATAACCTTCACTCATTGTACATCATCACAGTCATAACATAAGTAATGTAGAGATAAGATAGAGGTAATCAACTTTAACTGACTTCTTTGCTCTCGTTTAGGATTACAGCGGCAATCCTGGCAGTCGTTACCCAGTTAACCCAGCTCTGAATATTCCTTATCCCATGCCAGACAGTGATTTTGCTCTTCCTGTCTATCCTACAAGGAATAAGTTCCCCAGTTACCCTGGGAATCCTGACCGTGATGCCGGGGTACCCTCATATCCCTGGGTTCTCACTGCTCCTGGAGCTCCCCTCTACCACATTCCTAGTTTTCCCATACCTTCTTGGTTGTCCCGTCATCCTCTCCTTCCTTGGGCTTTCCGCCTTGTTCCTCCCTCAAAAAGACCTATGGGACCTTATTTCCCACCTGATACAGCTGCACCTACTGCAGCCGATCCACATGTACCTAAGCCTCTTGCCCCACTTACTACAAACCCACCTACTATCCCAGAGATTGAGCCACCTGCTGTGACAGAGCCTGATGAAGCAGAGCCTGCAGCAGCTGCTGCAGGATCTCAGCCCTCTACTTCTCTTGACCAGGTGGGTTGCCTCAGTCTTACTCCTGTGATCGTGAGAGGTGTAGGAGCAGGAAAGAAACACAGTCTCTCCACAAGCAAACATATACTGTATCAGCTGAAATATTCTGAACAGCTTTATTGAGATACAATGACATACAGCAAACTACCAATACTGAAAGTGTATACTTTGGTAAGTTTTTGACATATATATACACCCATGAAAAAAATCACCAGGATAATGAATATATCCACCACAGCCAGAAGTTTCCTCCTGTTTTTTTTTAATATTCCCACCCTCCCCTTTTATCCTGTCCTTGATCTATTTTCTGTCAGTACAGATTGGTTTGCATTTTCCAGAATTTGATATAGGTGGAATCATACTGTATATACTTTTTCGTGTCTGGTTTCTTTCACTCAGCACAATTATTTTGAGATTTATCCATGTAGTTATGCATATCAATAGTTCAGTCTTTTTATTTTTTTGGAAAGTAGTATTAGATTATATGGATGTATCATAATTTTTTACCCATTCATTTGCTGATGAACATTTTAATTTCCAAACTTGATGCCATTTATTTATATCCAATTATATATTGCGTACTGTACTGGCTTAAATTGCACAGTTCAATATTAAATAAAAGTGATTAGATGGACAGCCCTGCCTTGTTTCTGACATTAGGGGAAAGCTTTTATTCTAGGGTACCATTAGGTTACTGTGATTTTCACCTTTAGTAAACAGGAACAGAGAAACATTTTGATCTAAGGCTAATTTTTCCCATTGCAGAGATCAAACTATTCTGAGTGCCCTGTGAATTCTGAGCTTTTTTTACTCTGGCTTATGTGATCAAAAACTTTTTCCTGCCCTGTGTGAGCACTAGATATTGTTCCATTTTGTCCTTTCAGGTGGTTCTTTACCTGACCTGAGGTAGTATCTTCATATGAATAATATATACTTGGTTGAAAACCTTAGGATAACCTATTTATTTATTTATTTATTATTTATTTATTTATTATTTATTTATATTAAAGTATAGTTGATTTATGATATATTAGTTTTAGGTATACATCATAGTGATTTGATATTTTTATAGATTATACTCCATATACACTAATATGTATAAAATAGATAACTAATAAAAAAAAAGTTGAAAGAAAAAAAAGTTATTACAAAACAGTGGCTATATTTCCCTGTGCTGTACAATATATTTTTGTTGCTTATCTATTTTATACATAGTAGTTTGTATCTCCTAATCCCATACCCCTATCTTGCCCCTCCTCCCTTCCTTCTCCCCGTTGATAACCACTAGTTTGTTCTCTATAATTGTAAGGCTTTTTCTGTTTTGTTATATACATTCATTTGTTTTAATTTTTAGATCCCATATATAAGTGATAACATAGAGTATTTGTCTTTCTCTGTCTGACTTATTTCACTAAGCATAATACTCCTACGTCCGTTCACGTTGTTGCAGATGGGAGAATTTCATTCTTGATTATGGCTAAGTAATATTCAATTGTGTGTGTGTGTGTGTGTGTGTGTATATATATATATATATATATATATATATATATATATATATATGTCACATCTTTATCCATTCATCTATTGATGGACACGTGCATTGTTTCCATATCTTGGCTATTGTAAATAATGCTGCTGTGAACATAGGCTAACCTTTTTAGATCTTTGTATCTATGTCTTTGTTCCCCTTTTTCCTTCAGATTCTCTGCCCTGTGAATTTCAGCTATCTTGGTCTTCCTGGGCACCCAGGTCCATCTCCCTTCACTAAGTCCTAGAAACAATCCAGGCAGTAAGATAGGACAATCATAGGGTTCATCTCCTTTGCTTCCTGTCTCTTAGGGATTGCTGTTCTTCATAACTTGATGTTTAGATCTTGAGGAACTGTTGCTTCTGATATTTCTGTTATTTTTAAAATTTGTTTCAGGCAAGGGGGTATATCCAGTTTCTGTTACTCATATTGACCTAAAGAATAGTTCTCTAAACTTTTTAAAAACAATGATTTTTTGAAAAATATGTAGAAGCACTTTGTCCCCAAGTTTTAGTAAATGTGCCTATTTTATAAAAGGGAAAGTGGGATTCCAAAGTACTTCGAAGATACCCTGAACCCTGGGCACAGGCTGAAAACAAATGAGAGCTTAAATCCAACAGTGAATAATTTCTAAAGTATATTGTTACTAATTGAATACTCCTAGTAGTTGTTTCCTAGAAGGGGGTACTAACTTTCCTTCTTGTTCCCTTGTTCTGATAGGGATCAGGACCAAGTTAAATGGTTGCTTGGAACGACTCCAGAGAAGTCTGAAGAGCCATCCTTATTTTCCAATACTCCACACATTAACATGTTTCTTCAGTAGGTTTCTTTGACACAAAGCACTCTCCTTCTACCGGTATATACATACCTGTAGTTCATGACTCACACGAAGGTAGAGAGAAATTTAAGAAAGTATGGATAAAAAGAAATTGATAAAAGAGGGCCTTGAAAACACTGCTAAATATCTTAGACTGTTTCCTGTAGCCAAAGGAATTTATAAAGGACCTTCATTGAGTAATTTGACCAGTTCTTTGTTTCCAAAAGCTAAGTCTGATGGCTTAGAGGATTCTAAATATGAGTTTGAAGAAATCACCAGGGCACAACTTCTTAAGGAATAAAGATTACCCAGAAAAGATAGGTCCAATACTAGGAAATGAAGTACATTTTATCATTTTGCTGTTGTTGTTGTTGTTTGTTTGTTTTGTTTTGTTTTTTAGGTAAAGAAATGAAATTTTCAAGAGAAGAGAGTACCATGCATTTGTTTCTGTAAGTCATACGTGATCATGAGATTTTAAAATCATGAATTATATAGATGTCATCTTCTGAACCCACTTTTGGATATATTTTTACTATATGAAATTCAGAAAGTGGGGTATGAAGAGATACTGCTAGTCTGTGCCTAAGATCTCTGAAATTAGGAACTCATACCCTGTGTAAGAAACTCAGGCAAATTTTGGACAGTTCTTCCTGACATTGATCCAAATGGATTATGACTTGAATATCCTAAAATAATAGAGGTCAATATAGGGAAGAAACTTCCATAGGGGGAAGGGGGTTGAGTTATGGGTGAAAGAAACCATTTTTAAAGTTCTCACAGATCATTTTGTATGTTATTTATTCAACTGCCGTTCTTACCCCACACTGAGAACCACTGCTTTAGAAAACAAATAAACAAAGAGACAATTTAGATCTCAAATCTCCTGTCCCCACCTCCTCCCCTGCCCAAGCCTTGCCTCCCACTTGTCATTACACACTGTCCTGGGAAGAAAGGCACTGGTCAACTAGCTCATTGGTTACACTCATTCCAAGCTCTTATTCCTTTATCCCTTTGTAAAGCTGTTCCAATTTTACTGTTATAAGTATTCACTGGACAGGAAAATGGCAAGGATTTATTTGACTGTCAGCCAAATCAGAATTTCTACTGAGGTGACATCAGTACTTAAAGCAGAATTGAAGACCAAACTTGATAGCTTTTAGTATTGTTGATGATGCCTCTTAACAGCAGCTTTGCCAAGGAAATTAAAAGGCTTAAATGTTGAGTTAAACCCTGTCTACTGCTATATTCTTTGGGGCTTTTATTTGTTTTACTCTTATATAAGATAAAACGATATTGATTAGGGAATTAGTTCAAGATATTATGTAAATTTAACAATTTCATATTTTCAATAAGCATTTGCATTTCATTCCTTATTATATTAATTACTTAATTCATAACAGATAAAGGAAAGAGTACTTTTCTGGAAAAGTCTCTTAAGGCAGAGAAGGAATTCTACTTCAAGTCATTCAGTATTAGGAGACTGTTGATCTGAACCCAACACTCACACACAGAAAAGTTCTGTATAATACATACATATGTGCAAATAAATCATAACATTGAATTAACATTGCATTTTTAAATTGTTACAAGAATGCATAATATCTACAAGAAGATAGAAGAAAACAAGCTTGATTCTCTTAAATGTGTCGTTGAATAGTAGCATGGATTTGTAGATGACCATTCAATATAGTCCCTTAACATTAAAATCATAAAGCAGCAAAAGCAATTTTCTATAATACAAGTCGTTTGGTATGTTTTACACAAAACTAATATTTTTTTTTCCTTTTTCAGGAATAACTGGTGCAGAAATCAGTGAAAGCTGGAAAAATTTATTTTCCTTTCCAAAGACTACCATTCTGTTATATTAAAAATATACTTCAATAAAAAAATAAAATTTCAAAAAATCAGTCTGACCATATTGGTTGGTTTGTGATATTTTTTCATTGGACTGAATTCATATAGAAATGATGTTTATGGTGTATTATTTTTCCAATTCACGATTTTAAAAGGTTACTTCCTAAATATGTACATAATAATTGTCAGAGATTTAAACATGTGATGGCAATATGCACCTTTCTTTTGAACAAACCCCGTCTAAAAAATACAACACAGAGGAGCTTCAAGATGGCAGAAGAGTAAGACGAGGAGATCACCTTCCTCCCCACAAATACATCAGAAATACATCTACATGTGGAACAACTCCTACAGAACACCTACTGAACGCTGGCAGAAGACCTCAGACCTCCCAAAAGGCAAGAAACTCCCCCACGTACCTGGGTAAGGCAAAAGAAAAAAGAAAAAACAGAGACAAAAGAATAGGGATGGGACCTGCACCAGTGGGAGGGAGCTGTGAAGGAGGAAAGGTTTCCACACACTAGGAAGCCCCTTCGCGGGCAGAGACTGCGGGTGGTGGAGGCGGGGAGCTTCGGAGTCACGGAGGAGAGCACAGCCACAGGGGTGCGGAGGGCAAAGCGGAGAGACTCCCACAGAGAGGATCGGTGCCGACCAGCACTCACCAGCCCGAGAGGCTTGTCTGCTCCCCCGCTGGGGCGGGCAGGGGCTGGGAGCTGAGGCTCGGGCTTCGGTCGGATCGCAGGGAGAGGACTGGGGTTGGTGGCGTGAACACAGCCTGAAGGGGCTAGTGCACCACATCTAGCTGGGAGGGAGTCCGAGAACAAGTCTGGAGCTGCCGAAGAGGCAAGAGACTTTTTCTTGCCTCTTTGTTTCCTGGTGCGCGAGGAGAGGGGATTCAGAGCGCCGCCTAAACGAGCTCCAGAGACGGGCGCGAGGCGCGGCTATCAGCACGGACCCCAGAGACGGCCATGAGACGCTAAGGCTGCTGCTGCCGCCACCAAGAAGCCTGTGTGCGAGCACAGGCCAATCTCCACACCTCCCCTGCCGGGAGCCTGTGCAGCCCGCCACTGCCAGGGTCCCGTGATCCAGGGACAATTTACCCGGAAGAACGCACGGCGCGCCTCAGGCTGGTGCAACGTCACGCCGGCCTCTGCCGCCACAGGCTCGCCCCGCCTCCGTACCGCTCCCTCCCCCCGGCCTGAGTGAGCCAGAGCCCCCGAAGCAGCTGCTCCTTTAACCCCGTCCTGTCTGAGCAAAGAACAGACTCCCTCAGGCGACCTACACGCAGAGGCGGGGCCAAATCCAAAGCCGAACCCCGGGAGCTGTGCGAACAAAGAAGAGAAAGGGAAAGTTCTCCCAGCAGCCTCAGGAGCAGCGGATTAAATCTCCACAATCAACTTTATGTACCTGCATCTGTGGAATACCTGAATAGACAACGAATCATCCCAAATTAAGGAGGCAGATTTTGGGAGCAATGATATATTTTTTTTTTCCCCTTTTTCTCTTTTTGTGAGTGTGTATGTGTATGCTTCTGTGTGCGATTTTGTCTGTATAGCTTCGCTTTTACCATTTGTCCTAGGGTTCTGTCTGTCCGTTTTTTGGGGTTTTTTTTTTTAATTACTTTAAAAAACAATTTTTTTTCTTAAGAATTATTTTTTATTTTTTATTTTAATAACTTTATTTTATTTTACTTTATTTTATTTTATTTTATCTTCTTCTTTCCTTCTTTCTTTTTTTTCTCCCTTTTATTCTGAGCCGTGTGGAGGACAGGCTCTTGGTGCTCCAGCCAGGCGTCAGGGCTGTGCCTCTGAGGTGGGAGAACCAAGTTCAGGACACTGGTCCACAAGAGACCTCCCAGCTCCAAGTAATATCAAATGGCAAAAATCTCCCAGAGATCTCCATCTCAACGCCAAGACCCAGCTCCACTCAACAACCAGCAAGCTACAGTGCTGAACACCCTATGCAAAACAACTAGCAAGACAGGAACACAACCCCATCCATTAGCACAGAGGCTACCTAAAATCATAATAAGGCCACAGACGCCCCCAAACACACCACCAGACATGGACCAGCCCACCAGAAAGACAAGATCCAGCCTCATCCACCAGAACACAAGCACCAGTCCCCTCCACCAGGAAGCCTACACAACCCACTGAACCAACCTTAGCCACTGAGTGCAGACACCAAAAACAACAGAAACTACGAACCTGCAGCATGAGAAAAGGAGACCCCAAACACAGTAAGTTAAGCAAAATGAGAAGACAGAGAAACAAACAGCAGATGAAGGAGCAAGGTAAAAACCCACCAGACCAAACAAATGAAGAGGAAATAGGCAGTCTACCTGAAAAAGAATTCAGAATAATGATAATAAAGATGATCCAAAATCTTGGAAATAGAATGGAGAAAATACATGAAAAGTTTAACAAGGACCTAGAAGAACTAAAGAGCAAACAAACAGAGATGAACAACACAATAAATGAAATTAAAAATTCTCTACAAGGGATCAATAGCAGAATAACTGAGACAGAAAAACGGATAAGTGACCTGGAAGATAAAAGAGTGGAAATAACTACTGCAGAACAGAATAAAGAAAAAAGAATGAAAAGAACTGAGGACAGTCTCAGAGACCTCTGGACAACATTCAACACACCAACATTCGAATTATAGGAGTCCCAGAAGAAGAAGAGAAAAAGAAAGGGACTGAGAAAATATTTGAAGAGATTATAGTTGAAAACTTCCTTAATATGGGAAAGGAAATAGTTAATCAAGTCCAGGAAGCACAGAGAGTCCCATACAGGATAAATTCAAAGAGAAACACACCAAGACACAAATCAATCAAACTATCAAAAATTAAATACAAAGAACAAATATTAAAAGCAGCAAGGGAAAAACAACAAGTAACACATAAGGGAATCCCCATAAGGTTAACAGCTGATCTTTCAGCAGAAACTCTGCAAGCCAGAAGGGAGTGGCAGGACATATTTAAAGTAATGAAGGAGAAAAACCTACAACCAAGATTACTCTACACAGCAAGGATCTCATTCAGATTTGACGGAGAAATTAAAAGCTTTACAGACAAGCAAAAGCTAAGAGAATTCAGCACCACCAAACCAGCTTTACAACAAATGCTAAAGGAACTTCTCTAGGCAGGAAACACAAGAAAAGGAAAAGACCTACAATAATAAACCCCCCAAAATTAAGAGAATGGTAATAGGAACATACATATCAATAATTACCTTAAATGTAAATGGATTAAATGCTCCCAACAAAAGACATAGAGTGGCTGAATGGATACAAAAACAAGACACGTATATATGCTGTCTACAAGAGACCCACTTCAGACCTAGGGACACATACAGACTGAAAGTGAAAGGATGGAAAAAGATATTCCATGCAAATGGAAATCAAAAGAAAGCTGAAGTAGCAATTCTCTTATCAGACAAAATAGACTTTAAAACAAAGACTATTACAAGAGACAAAGAAGGACACTACATAATGATCAAGGGATCAATCCAAGAAGAAGATATAACAATTGTAAATATTCATTCACCCAACAGAGCAGCACCTCAATACATAAGGCAAATACTAACAGCCATAAAAGGGGAAATCGACAGTAACACAATCATAGTAGGGGACTTTAACACCCCACTTTCATCAATGGACAGATCATCCAAAATGAAAATAAATAAGGAAACACAAGCTTTAAATGGTACATTAAACAAGATGGAATTCATTGATATTTATAGGACATTCCATCCAAAAACAACAGAATATACATTCTTCTCAAGTGCTCATGGAACATTCTCCAGGATAGACCATATCTTGGGTCACAAATCAAGCCTTGATAAATTTAAGTAAATTGAAATCGTATAAAGTATCTTTTCCAACAACAATGCTATGAGACTAGATATCAATTACAGGAAAACGTTTGTAAGAAATACAAACACATGGAGGCTAAACAATACACTACCTAATAACCAAGAGACCACTGAAGAAATCAAAGAGGAAATCAAAAAATACCTAGAAACAAATGACAGTGAAAACACGACGACCCAAAACCTATGGGATGCAGCAAAAGCAGTTCTAAGAGGGAAGTTTATAGCAATACAATCCTACCTCAAGAAACAAGAAACATCTCAAATAAACCACCTAACCTTACACCTAAAGCAAGTAGAGAAAGAAGAACAAAAAAACCCCAAAGTTAGCAGAAAGAAAGAAATCATAAAGATCAGATCAGAAATAAATGAAAAAGAAATGAAGGAAATGATAGTAAAGTTCAAAAAAACTAAAAGCTGGTTCTTTGAGAAGATAAACTAAATTGATAAACCATTAGCCAGGCTCATCAAGAAAAAAAGGGAGAAGATTAAAATCAGCAGAATTAGAAATGAAAAAGGAAAAGTACCAAGTGACACTGCAGAAATACAAAGGATCATGAGAGATTACTACAAGCAACTATATGCCAATAAAATGGACAACCTGGAAGAAATGGACAAATTCTTAGAAAAACACATCTTCCGATGCTGAACCAGGAAGAAATAGAAAATATAAACAGATCAACCACAAGCACTGAACTTGAAACTGAACTCAAAAATCTTCCAACAAACAGGTGAATTCTAGCAAACATTTAGAGAGGAGCTAACACTTATCCTTCTCAAACTCTTCTCATTGGCGAAAAACTGAAACCATTTCCTCTAAGATCAGGAACAATACAAGTCTGTCTACTAGCACCACTATTATTCAACATAGTTTTGGAAGTTTTAGCCACAGCAATCAGAGAAGAAAAAGAAATAAAAGGAATCCAAACCGGAAAAGAAGAAGAAAATCTGTCACTGTTTGCAGATGACATGATACTATACATAGAGAATCCTAAAGATGCTACCAGAAAACTACTAGAGCTAATCAATGAATTTGGTAAAGTAGTAGGATACAAAATTAATGCACAGAAATCTCTTGTATTCCTATACACTAATGATGTAAAATCTGAAAGAGAAATTAGGGAAACACTCCCATTTACCACTATAACCAAAAAGAATAACATACCTAGGAATAAACCTACCTAAGGAGACAAAAAACCTGTATGCAGAAAACTATAAGACACTGATGAAAGAAATTAAAGATGATACAAACAGATGGAGAGATATACCATGTTCTTGGATTGGAAGAATCAACATTGTGAAAATGACTATACTACCTAAAGCAATCTACAGATTCAGTGCAATCCCTATCAAACTCCCAATGACATTTTTCACAGAACTAGGACAAAAAATTTCACACTTTGTATGGAAACACAAAAGACTCCAAATAGCAAAAGCAATCCTGAGAAAGAAAAATGGAGCTGGAGGAATCAGGCTCCCTGACTTCAGACTATACTACAAAACTACAGTAATCAAGACAGTATGGTACTGGCACAAAAACAGAAATAGAGATCAATGGAGCAGGATAGAAAGCTCAGAGATAAACCCACACACATATGGTCACCTTATTTTTGATAAAGGAGGCAAGAATATACAATGGAGAAAAAAAAGCCTCTTCAATAAGTGGTGCTGGGAAAACTCGACAGCTACATGTAAAAGAATGAAATTAGAACACTCTCTAACACCACACACAAAAATAAACTCAAAATGGATTAAAACCTAAATGTAAGGCCAGATACTATAAAACTCTTAGAGGAAAACATAGGCAGAACATTTTACGACATAAATCACAGCAAGATCCTTTTTGATCCACCTCCTAGAGAAATGGAAATAAAAACAAAAATAAACAAATGGGACCAAATGAAACTTAAAAGCTTTTGCACACCAAAGGAAAGCATAAACAAGACTAAAAGACAACCCTCAGAGTGGGAGAAAATACTTGCAAATGAAGCAACTGACAAATCTCCAAAATTTACAAGCAGCTCACACAGCTCAATACCAAAAAAAATCCAACCCAATCCAGAAATGGGCAGAAGTCCTAAATAGACATTTCTCAAAAGAATGTATACAGATTGGCAACAAACACATGAAAAGATACTCAACATCACTAATCATTAGAGAAATGTAAATCAAAACTACAATGTGTCACCTCTCACCGGTCAGAATGGCCATCATCAAAAAATCTACAAACAATAAATTCTGGAGAGGGTGTGGAGAAAGGGAACCCTCTTGCTCTGTTGGTGGGAATGTAAATTGATACAGCCACTATGGAGAACAGTATGGAAGTTCCTTAAATAACTAAAAATAGAACTACCATATGACCCAGCAATCCCACTACTGGGCATATACCCTGAGAAAACCATAATTCAAAAAGAGACATGTACCACAATGTTTATTGCAGTACTATTTACAATAGCCAGGACATGGAAGCAACCTAAGTGTCCATCGACAGATGAATGGATAAAGAAGATGTGGCACATATATACAATGGAATATTACTCAGCCATAAAAGGAAATGAAATTGAGTTATTTGTAGTGAAGTGGACGTGCCTAGAGTCTGTCATCCAGAGTGAAGTAAGTCAGAAAGAGAAAAACAAATACCATATGCTAACACATGTATATGGAATCTAAAAAAAAAAAAAAAGGTTCTGAAGAACCCATGGGCAGGACAGGAATAAAGACACACGCATAGAGAATGGACTTGAGGACACGGGGAGGGGGAAGTGTAAGCTAGGACAAGGTGAGAGAGTGGCATGGACATATATACACTACCAAATGTAAAGTAGATAGCTAGTGGGAAGCAGCCGCATAGCACAGCGAGATCAGCTGGGTGCTTTGTGACCACCTAGAGGGGTGGGATAGGGAGGGTGGGAGGGAGATACAAGAGGGAGGAGATTTGGGGATATATGTATACGTATTGCTGATTCACTTTGTTATAAAGCAGAAACTAACACACCATTGTAAAGCAATTTTACTCCAATAAAGCTATTTAAAAAAAAAAAAGGGATACCACGATTATTAATCTTCTTGCTATATTTTAATAATTATATGTGTTTGTGTGTGTGTATTGAATGTACAATTATTTAGATATTAATCAATAGTCACGGTATTACTTGTAATAGGCTCAGCATGCTGTGGTAACAAATAGTCCCAAAAATATTAGTGTCTTATGTAATAGAAGATTATTTCTTACATGGCATTACATTCTGATGCAGCTGTGATATATGACTTTCATGTGCTACCTCTGGAACTCAAGGCATCCAAAGTCCCAGCATCAGGATAAGAGAGAGTAAGGGGACACATGAAACTTCTTGTGGTTAATTGCCATAACCAGGTAATGGCACACATGAAACTTCTCACTGTCCATTTGTCAGAATTAGACATGTGGCTCCATCCTACCTTCACATAAAGGAGAGAACAGAGACTTTACTCTCTCAGGAACCGTAACACTATGTCTAACTGTGATGTAGTAGCATTGGTATGTGTGTTTGGGAGGCAGAAAGAGAATTTGGAGAACAGTCAAATGGAATTAATGCACCTTTTGGTTTAAATTTTGAGTGACTAAATTCAAATTTTTTATATTCCGATATGAACCTTTGAAACATCTTCCTCCTAGAACATTGATTTGTATACGTCTTCAAATGAATCAAAATTTTATTCCGTGTTCTTTTACTCAAGTGTTTGGTTCTACTATGATGGCATCTGTGGATTATATCGTGTACACTAAAGAAAATAGATAGCAACAGTAATACCTTTGGAATTTGAATTTCTTTACTTTTCCTATTAAATCTCTTTTGCAGGCATATAATTTATTGTTGTATTTTATTTCATTTCCTGAGGCAGTAAAGGCCATTAGTTTTTGCTTGCCTTTCCTAACTTTTATGTCTCTGTTTTTACTAGTATCACATATGGTATCACACCTTTTACCACTCATCTAAACATACCTAATTCTTTCTGTGAAAGACCCAAGAACAGCAAATCATAGACTAAGTAACATAGCTAAAGTAAAAGACCTCACCTTGCTATTCCCTGAACTCTGCTCCAAAGATATTCATTCAAAGAATAGCTTTTTAATCTCCTTTGTGCCAGGAACTGTTCTAGGTACTAGGAACATAGGTGTGAACAAAAATAAAAATAGCAAGAGGACTACTCTCATTGAAATTACATTACAGTGAAGCTAGGCAGAAAATAAATAAATAATAAATAAACTTCATTTGAGGAAATGAGGGTAAAACAGGTGCTAGAAAAATAAAACATGGTGCTGTGAGAGAGAGTTTTGAGGGATTTCTAAATAATTTGACACAAAAATTAAGCACCTGTTGATAATATACTTGAGTGTAGGAGCACATTTTCTGACTCTTCTCAATGAATCAGAGAGGAGGCTTTAATTGGATACCTCTTCAGATTCTCTTTCTTATATATGATGTATATTAAAAAAATTATTAAAGTCATGTGGGTCATTCAGTACGCAAAATGCAGTAAATCTCAATGATTTTTATCCATTGGCCAAGAAATGACCTTCACTTCATTCCTTTTATTCAATGAATATTTTTGATTATCTATTACAAGTCATGCATATATTAGAGGTGCTGGGGATAAGCATCTATGACAACAAGACCAAGTTCCTCTCCTCGTGCACATATATTCTAGAGATGCACTCAGGCAGTTAACAAGTAATATGCAGTAAAATATAGATATTAAAGAAACTTATAAAGAAAAAACACAAAGTAAGTTAAGCTGGCAGAGAGTGACAGAGGGAGAGAAGATACATAATTTAGGGGGTCAAAGAAGTCTTCTTTGAGCAGGTGAGGGTTGGTCAGAGAGCTGAATGGTGGGAAGGAGTAAGGCATACAAAGCTCCAGGAGAAGAATACTCCCGGAGGAGTGGCTGAAATTGCAAAAGCTGTGAAGTAGAAAAGAACCTGCCAAGCTCAGAGAAAAAGCCAGAACACTAGTGTGGCTAGAGTGGGTGAACAAGGGAAAGAGAAGTAGAAGATGACCCGCCAAAAAGATATGCAGGCCCTGCACATTGATAAGGACTTTTGTGCTTTGACTTACAACCAGAAGACATCAGAGTGTTTTCAGCAGAATACCGCCCAATAGCCCATCCTGCTTGGAAATATGTGAGGTTTTCATGCTGAACTTCTTCACTTTCCAACCCAGACAAGGAAATACAATTCTACACACACACCAAAAATAATGATTAATATTTTGTCTAAAATAAGAGGCTTAGATAAGAATACAGAGTCATTTAATAACACAAAAGAGATGCAATAGAGTCTGACGTCTTTTCAAAGCATACCCTTGGAAACTCTGCATTTTGTTTTCAAGGACGATTAATAAATGTCTTCATCTCAAAAAGAAAATTACCAGTTTAATATTATCTGACCCACCTGTAAACATACCAGTGTGACATCAAGTGACTTACCCAATACCCTGAAAGTTACTGGAGATGTGTTTGGGGTGTCAGAAGATTTCCCAGGGAGCTTCTTCTATCAAAAACTTCTTCTGCACCCAAAAACTTCATTAATAGTCTACTTCAAGGAAAGTTTGAGGTGGGAGTTTTAGCCTGCCTGCCCATTATGCATGACAATTGTGTAAAGGTTTCTGAGCCTAAAGCAGAGGTTTAAAAGGTAAACTTCAGCCTTCATAGCAGAGAAGACTGACACCAACACTACAGAGTGAGCAAAGACAGAATGTATTTGAGGACCCAGAATTAAAATCAGCAAACCATAAGGAAGAATGTTATTCTATTCATTAGCATAAACATTATGTTTCTATTTTTCCTTAGTATTTAAATGATCATGGGCATGATCAAAATGATAATCATATTGACCACCTGACCATAGAACGGACTCTCCCTGATTCCCTGGTGATCAGTATACCTCAGTTTTGAGCACACTATTAGCAGATGCAGGGTAACTTATGATTTACCCCCGAATGTAACAAATCAACTCTAAATTTCTTTGTTTTTAAGTTTTTAATAAACTCAGATTAAATATGTGTAATAAGTAGCATAGTAAATTGGTTTAGCAGTTACATAATATGGATGCTGGAATCAGATAAAATAGGTTCAAATCCCAGATTCAGTAATTAAAAACAATGTAGCTCAGGACTTCCCTGGTGGTGCAGTGGCTAAGAATCCGCTTGCCAATACAGGGGACACAGGTTCATGCCCTGGTCTGGGAAGATCCCACATGCCGCGGAGCAACTAAGCCCATGTGCCACAACTACTCAGCCTGTGCTCTAGAGCCCGTGAGCCACAACTACTGAGCTTACGTGCCACAACTACTGAAGCCAGCGTGCCTAGAGCCCGTGCTCCGCAACAAGAGAAGCCACCGCAATGAGAAGCCTGCCTGCTACAACGAAGAGTAGCCCCCGTTCACCGCAATTAGAGAAAGCCCGTGCACAGCGATGAAGACCCAAAGCAGCCAAAAATAAATAAATAAAATAAATAAATTTATAAAAAAAAAAAAAAAAGAACTTCCCTTTCCCTCTAGGTCTGAAGCCTGTTTTAAAAAAAAAAAGCAATGTAGCTCAAGGCAAATTATTTAATTTCTCTAATGATGATTTTCTCAACTAGTACTGTAGCAATACTATTGCCTAATGGAGTTGTAAGTACCATGTGAGATTAGGTTGCATATCTGCAAAGTATTACGTATCCACTAAATTGTAAATGTTGTAACATTTTACAAATCAACAGGATTTTCCCTCCAAAAAATGTCTTTGCTGTGTAAATAAAATCAAACAGTTGCATATGGAAAAATATTCATTTGTGGCTTAACCCTCTGACTTGTCTACAATATAAAACAAAACATTTTCAGAAACAGTTTAACATCAAATTACTTCTGCTCTTCCAGAGGAATAGGCCTTTAAAAACAAACATTGGCTTGCCCAGGCATTATCTTTGATGCTTTCACATTAAGATCTATTTTTTTAAAACAATAAACAGAGGATAAACATTATTCCAATCATCCTTTACTCCTCTGTTTGTCACATGCCACATATGAGATCATCAGTAACTCATAATACCACTACCTTCAAAATATATCTAGAATCCAGTCACTTGTCATGGTCTACACTGCAAGTACCTTGGTTACAATCACTATCATTTCTCACCTGAGTTTCACAGTAGCCCCCAACTGAACTGCTTGCTTCTCCTACCCTTTTAGAATCTATTCTCAACACAGTTGCAACAGTAATTCTTTCAGAATAGGAACCATATCTTGTTGCTAAGAGAGTACATATCAAGTTTTCTCACTACATACACACAAATGGTAAATAAATGAGAGGATGGAAATGTTAATTAGTTACATTGTGGTAATCATTTCACCATGTACATGTATATAATATTATCACATTATACACCTTAAATATATGTAATTTTTGTCAATCTTACCTCAATAGAGCTAGGGGAAAAAGTTGCAGTGAAATTAAGTAAAAGTCTTTCTGCAAGTAAATGTCATGCCTGGTAGTAAAGGAGGAGAAATTGTGATTAGTCGGTTGTAATTGTGGCTAAAATCATCAAATAATTATGGAAAGGAGTGGATTCACTCTAATAAATGCAATAGAAAATCAGGACAATGCACATGAAAAGGGATTCAAGTATGATGTCTGCAAACCCTTTCATTTCCCTCCAATCATATTATTAAATGTTCATAGGTACAAATGAATTTTCACATTAAAAAATATGAAATGCTAGTGGGAAGCAGCCTCTTAGCACAGGGACATCAGCTCCGTGCTTTGTGACCATCTAGAGGGGTGGGATAGGGAGGGTGGGAGGGAGACGCAAGAGGGAGGGGATATGGGGATATATGTATATGTATAGCTGATTCACTTTGGTATAAAGCGGAAACTAACACACCATTGTAAAGCAATTATACTCCAATAAAGATGTTAAAAAAATTTTTTTAATTAAAAAAAAAACATGAAATGTACTTCTTTGTATTGTCTAATTTCAATCCCTGCCACCTCATTGTAAGCTCTGTTTCTATCACAAATTCTTACTGAAGAAAGAAAACAAAGCCCCCAATGGTGGCTCTAGAAAAATCTCAAAAGCAAATTTCATACTTTAAGTATGGTGTTATGGGGAAGAGGTACAAGCCACCAATTTAACTTTGTGCAATATAATTTCAAATACTTACGGTAATCAGTGGTCCTATTTTACACGAACCCAAAGATCTCAGTGCTTTACCCTACATGCAAAAATCAATTTCCCAGACATTTAATTATTTCAGTTGTTTCTCCGTAATGCCCTATAAATCCTCCAAACACCTCAAATTACACATCTAGACACAGTAATATAAATAGTTGGCATTTATTTGCCTAATTTAGAATGAAATGATGCTTATTTCAGGATAGTTGTTCTATAACTCCACCAATCCTAAGGGTCAAGAAAATTACAATACACAAAGGACAATTTTTACTGATGTCATCTTTGGGAATAATTATAAGATAGTCAAATGTCTTTAGTGTCCCCAGGCTCAAAAACCTATTCCCTTCTACCTAATAAATGTTCATGCTCGTCCTAATCTATGCCTATCTAAACCTGGTCTTTGGAAGACACCTTAACAAATATGAGTGACCTTTTCCAACCACTTCTCTCTGGGGGCGACCTGCACTTCCATCTCTAACCTTCTGAGATTCTAGGTCCTTAAGCACGTACTCATTTAGGTAAATGATTAAGCATTCTTTGTCAAAAGGCAGCATTTAAAAGAGCTCGAAACTTTGATATAAAAAGGCTGCATTTGAAGAGTTCAAAAGTTCTAATAAAAATGAAATCATACTCTTGGAGAAAATTCTGGCATCAGTGAGCAGCTGATAAGCTCATGGATGAAAAAAAAAAAAAATCTGGCTCTTGAAATTGCCAAGCCACATAAACAAGCGACAAAAACCCAAGTGACAACTATGCCTTTGGGTATGTACACAGGTGACTGGCCTCTGGTCTGTCCTTTTAAGCTTTAGTGAAATCAATATCAGCACTGTCCACAGGACACTTTGAGTAAGCCTCTAAGTTTACCTGAGGTGAATTCAGCTCTCCTGACTTTTCCTCATGACTTTGTTTCCCTTGGCTTTTCACCGGTTGACAAACAACCTGTCTCTCTTCTTGTTTGTGAATGTCATTATTGATTCTGTGGTCACATTTATTTTCCTTGTACTAAACTTTAGTCCCTGGTATATGCCTTGAGTAAATTTGTCCTTTGTTGCCATAAATGACCTTAGTCTATGCCCTTCTTAGTGGAATTCTTACAGAAGTTGGATACACCTCCTAATGTTGTCACAGGCATTGAGGAATCATTTTGTAAGCTTCTGAGTTGGCATTGAATCTCCTCTAGCATTTAACATTCTAAAAGCCTGTCCCATTAAAAAAAATATATATATATGTCTAGATTTTAACTGAGTCTCACTGCAAGGGATACCACTAGGTTGCCTTATCTTTCGAATGGTCCTATATATTGGCATGACTTAATAAACAGTAAAAGTCAAACAAATGGCACCTGTCCATCACGTATTGGATTTCAACAGATACAGAGCTCTTCTGACAGAAGCAGTCTGATTTTTTTTTCTGATTTTTACACCTCCATACTTTACATACAGAAAAATACCAAATATACAGCTACATTTATGATTACCAGTGAGCTGCATAACCACAAATCCATCCAGCATAATTTGGCCCATAGCCTTAGCCTCCATAACCTCATATTCATCAATATATCTGGCTGGCTAAAATTAAATTTGAGTTACCTATAGTTATTTGGAATGCATTTTATATGGTATGGATCTTGCATGACTCAAAAATATAGGATGTAGCATGATTAATTATATTTTCTGTTAAGAAAGTATGAATCATACTGAAGCACAAAAATCTGTTATGTATAGCTAATGAAGAGTGCGCCCTCAAGTGGTGACACGCGGATACTGCAGGCATTGGTAAAGACCTAACCTGCTTTATAGCTGACAGCTTTATCAAGTCATGGGTCCATCCTGTGCCAACTGCAGCCATTACTAGTTGAGTTAGCCTTAAAATCTATCTCAGTACAACTTGTTAAGTAGCTATATGCAGTCAGTTGTGACTGGCACTTAAGATCTAATTTTTGTTCCTTTAATTAGCCACAGAATTATTTAGATAAAATACCCAAAGGTAATCAGATTCACCAGGAACTTACTAGTAAGACTAATGTGTTCAGGTTTCTGATTTTATATTTCATTCCGTAATTTTCTTTAATTTTAATAATTCTATGTTAACGATTTGAATGTCTGAAAACAAACAGATAGGAAGAAAAACTTAATTCTGCAACTAAACCACATCACCATCGTGTATTTTCTCTCTCCTCTCTCTGTATCACACACACACACGCACGCACACACACACGCACACGCACACACACACACCATGTTTCAGCATCATTTCATTTAGGGATCTCTTAGCCTAATAGCTGTAGTTAATTCTTAACAAGACAATCTAATGATTTTTAACCTATCATCACCCATCTATATACAAATAGAGTCATACAATTTGTAGCGTTGCTAGTTCTATGCATAGTTCATAGATACTGAGGACTCGCATCCTAAAGTAAAATTATTGACAAAAAATATAAAAGTATACATTCATGAATGGGAGCACTTAACTAGCTGTTAGTATTCCAAGAGTGAAGTTGTAACTAGAAATCTTAGAGAACTGAGAGCGTCAAGACCATCATTAGATCAGTGGAACTCAAAAATTGCTGAGACATCAATAACAGAATTATAGAACTTAAAGTTCAATGGGAGACTGTTAATGGTCACTGAATTGATTGCCTGTTACAGAAATTGAGCACCAGGAGTTGAGAGGTTGAGATGAGTGAAGTGGAAATATTAGCAACATTAGTAATGGCGGTTACAGCATCTATTTAATGAGTAACTGTTACATGGGTATCAGACAATGATAAAGTACTTCCTGTTGATGAAGGGCAAGGAGGACCGATGAAAGAGGCAGAACACTCCAGATTGGTAGATGGCAGTTTTAATAAGAGAGAGAACTTACATACAAGGCTTGTCTTGGGTGCCACAAAACCAGTAATCTCTGCACCTGCCCACCAGAATCTTAAAAGTCTATATAAAGGTCTTTAATTGGGTTCAGTCACGTATACTGTTCAGATTGTCTTGACAACACATTTCTCTCTCAAGGTTGCATCTTTGAAAACAGTTCTGGTTGTGGGGACAGTGAGTAAAAGGTACATTCCCAGGACAGGGGAGGGGATGAGAAGCCTCTGATTGCCTGGGCCCAGCTTGCTGGTCAGTCATCGCATCCTTTTGATGACTTCCTCCAACACAATAGCTCCACAAGGCAAATATTATTAGCCTTATTTTACAGATCATCAGGCTAACGTCTGGAAAGATTACATAGCTCACTTGAAGTCACTTAGGTAACATATCACAGAGCTAGGATGGTCTATTGCCAATGCAGTTCACATGGCAGTGAAATAATAAAGACAAGCTAACTTATGCTGCAGTAACAAACAACCCCCAAAACTCGGTGGCTTGAAACTCTAAGATTTATTTCTCCCTTACACTACATATTTACTGTGGATCAGTTTAAGTTCTGCTACATATTGTTCTCACTGGGGGAGTCAGGTTGAAGAAACACATATTAACGGAAAAGTTACCATCCAAGATATTGCCAGTGGCCACAGCAGAAAAAGAGAGTGGTGAATTATTTAAAACTTCCAGCCAGAAGTGACACATGCTATTTCTTGCTCATATTTAATTGGCCAAAGCAAGTCACTAAATTTAAGGGCTGGAAAGTAGAACTTTACATATGACCAGGAGGAGGAATGGAAATATTTGGTAGACACTACTAATGTCTAACACATGTACACTTTGCTTAATGGATAGATGCCAGATGCCAACAGGATGAAATCCAAGCATGTTTATTTGTCTTAGAAAACCCAGTATGATGTGGCCTCTGATTATCTGCCATACATCATCCCATCAATTTCCCACAGGAATCCTATATTCCAGTGATCTCAAACCAGTAATTATGCCTCCAAACTATCAAGCTATGTCGTGCCCCATGCACTTGCACATAAGGTACACTTCGGGATTTTCAATCCACTTATATCTGCCTGATGAATTTCTCCTCTTCTTTCAGGACCCACCTCAGGGTTTTCCTGCACCATGAAGGTTTATCAGCACACTCCATCCCTGACCCACACGTGCCAGGGCCGTACCTCTATTCTATCCTCATCAAACAGTATCACACTCATTTGTTTACATGTTCTTCTCATCTATTAGACTGTAAGTGTTCTGAGTGCAATATCTCTGCATCATTGCTAGTACTCAATAAATAATGTCTGGATGAAGGAATAAAGTCATCTGCATTTTAATAGGGGATACCAAGATTTAGCAAAAAATATATATCATAAGTATTAAACTGTCATTAATAAACCAGGGAAGGTTTGAAAAAAATATAGGATGGTAGGAGACAGGCATATCAGCAGTAGCTTTTTATCCTTTACTGTTAAAACTAACAATTTTTTCTAAGTAACCATTTTTTGTAATGCAACCTGGTGATTTCAAACTGGAGTGGAATGTCACATATATATGAATAGTTTGAGAGGCTTTTTCAAATGATTGTTATCTCTTAGAGATTTCTCCCTGGAAAATCAGGTGTTTCAAGTTTCCCCTAAAATGATTTATTGAGAATTATTACCATGGTGAGCAATGAATTTTCTCATCTAGTAACATTTATTTTCTGTAGATATGCTGGAGATAAGTATATAATTTGTCCCATTTTACAGAAAAGGGAACAGGTTCAGAGAAGTTAGTTAACTTGCCCAAATTACACGGCTGGTAAATGCCTGAAATGGGGTTCAAACTCAAGACTTTTTGATGATGAAGCCATGTTATTAATAATTCCATTAGTACAATAAATGCAGTAGATGTAGTGAATAAATTTATCATACTCATGTATTTATGATGTTCTAATAAATCACCCTATGCTGTGTTTTATCAGAGGGTCTTCCTTTCACAATGTTTTTATCCAAAGAGCATTGATAAGGTACAAACTTCAGGTTTTATCACTTATATAGGTGATAGTTTGGGACTTACAAATTTTTCTGGAATTGTAACAGCTGCGGTTTTTGCCAAATTCTAGGGCCTCTTTTGGGTCTGGTGCTGCATCGTGATTACACATCTAGAAATCTTATGACCATCCTACCTACCCCAGCTGTCACATGTCATTGGGTAGACTATGCCCTTGAAATCTTTGGTACTTTTGACATTTAAAGGAAAAAAGCAATGCATTTGTTTTCCAGGAACTTCTCCTACCAAGAATTCCTAATAGCACAATGTGACTGCCAAGGTTTCTAAAACACATTCTCCTAAATGCACACAATTAGCCCCAGGCCAGATTTCCACAGTTATTCATTTCTGGACTTGAACTGTATCCATCTGTGAACAAAAAAATTTCTATCTGAAGGCACATCTGTTCTTTGAATCTAAATCAGTTCTCTGAAGTACCTATGACATATAGAACTAGGAACTTTTTTCTACCATCCAACATAAAGAAATTCTATATTCTTTTACAGATAATTTTTTCAAAATTCTACTTAGAGATGGCACTTGTTTATTCTAGCTTTCAGTGATTTCCTAGGCTTAGAATTGGCGTGAAGGCCCCAGGCAAATGCAAATTGCTTATTTCAACAAGTCTTCTTCACTGGGGCAAATAATTAACATGACTGCTCAGTGAATTTTACCTTACAGAGAAATCAGGATGAGCAATTACTGAAGAAGGAGTGTCCAATTCCTGCTGTCCTTGCAACCAACAGGCCATGCCACCTCAAAATTATTTCCCACAAGTCGTTTCATTCACATTGGTTTTTAGGAGAATCATTTCAACCCAACCTAACACTTATTCAAAGCCCAGGCTTAGACAGATAACCCATCCTCAGACGTTTTGCAAATCATTACATAATGTTTATTCATGGACTACTTTAGTCTTCTTTATAGAGATTAGCTGCCTGTTTCGTGAATGTTTCTTGGTAATACTTTTTCATCCATTCATACCTTCAGGGTTAGAACTTATTTTGCAGCATTTTTATTGTAATTACGTGTCTTAAAGATGCTATTTTTTAACCTTTGCCTGGTAAGTGACAGCCTAAGAAAATGATACTTTCCACAATAATGTAAAATAGGCATCACAACAGAAAAGAACATATTAATAACAAGTTATCAATGAAGGTTAAATTTCTTCAACTCTTATGTATGCATGGATGTTATAATAGGATACAAAAGAAGACAAATACATTTGTGGAAATGTAGGTTCATAACCATCAGACCCATGACAAAACACTATTCAATTCACTAAGTGAGATTTTTTTAAATGTGTACATATATGAAACTGTAAACATTAAGGTTATGGAATAAGTCTTTAATAAATTTCCTGCCTTAGTGTAGTATGGTTGTTAAGAACATTTTGGAGTTTCATAGGTCTTAGTTCAGATCTTGACCCTGGAACTCATCAGTCACATACCCTTGGGAAGATTTCAGAATCTCAGTGATCAATATTTTATCCAACTTTAAATGAGAGTATCAATATCTACAGCTCAAGATTGTGGGATAATTAATACAATTTTGATGTATGTAAATAAAACAGTATAATACCTTGCACAATATACATGTTAGCAAGCAATATTTTTGTTCTAATTAACATCATCATTCAGAAATAGGGGCTGAATGCAATGCTTTACAGGAGTTTGCAAGTAAATGTTTGCATGTATGGTATACATATTTATATATGGGAAAAGAGAGAATAAAAGAGGAAGAATATGCTCTGGAAGGTTATAGCACATACGTTCAGAAATTTGATGAGGTATCCAACATAGTAATAGATTTAATTTCAGAAAGAAAGTAGAACTCTATGTAAATAATATTACTAAAACATCCAGTTAAGCAGATACCTTATGAAAACACAATATTGGTGTTTCCACAGAGTTTCTATATTTCTGAAAGCAGTCCTGATGAGGAAAGTTGTCTGTGGCACTGGTTTATTTGTTCTTGGCTTATGCTGCCTTAAATAATTGTTTTTTTCAGGTGGAAGATCTTCTTGGAAAGAGAATAGGGAAAATCACACTTCCTTCACTGAAATGTGACCAGAACAATAAGCAATGTTATTAGGTGACCTTCCTGGTTCATAATCTAAGCTGAGAGCACTGAAGCTGTATACTGGAACAATAATCTTGGATATATTTCCTCATGTCAGAATGAGTTTCTTAAGACTATTGAAGAAGCAGAAATAAGTTGTCTGACTTAGTATCTCTTTCTTAGAAAACTCCCAAATGATCTAAGGCAAGCCTCTGAAAATTCAGAAATCGAGACATATTAATTATAACAGGATATATGTCAGGGATTATATTATTCAAGACATCTGAGGCATCTTCAACAAATAATGAGAAGGAAATTTTAATCAAGAAAACCATGACATTTATTGAATGTATCTCAAAAGTACATGGGAAAAAAGCTATCCAATGTCTTCATCCTGGGCAAACACATAAAGAATGGTTTAGAAATAAGTATTTACTTTAGAAAGAGACCTGGGTTCAAATTTAACTCTATCACTAACAAACTATGCCACCTTGGGCAAATTACTTAATATCTCTGAGTGTCAGTTTCCTTGTAAGTATAATGATGATAATGATACTTTGTAGATTCTTATGAGGGTCAGTTGAAAAAATGTATTCAGAAAACACAGCTGAGAACCTGATGCATGGTACCAAACAAATGTTAGTTTCACATATCTCTAAATACCTGTATCCTCAGCATAAATTGACAGTTATGTGGGATACATCACATAAAATACTACTACCAGGGCAACGAAGCTAGATTATTTGGGCGATTCAAGCACTATCCATTATGCGAAGGCATTATTTTGCTGGAGCTGACTCTTACTGCCTCTTGAGATTCAATCTTTAATATTTAGGAATTTTAAAAGCCAGCTGTTAAACAGTTGGTAACATGAAATGGGCCTGGTGGGAGTTTTACACTATGGAAATTGGGAGATACCAAAAATGAGGTTTTGGTTTTGTTTTGTTTTGTTTTGTTTTGTTGTCAGAGATCTGGTTAACTGAATTTTAGCACACCACTGTCTAAAAGAAAGGTTAGAATTTGAGAGAAAGAGGAATTGGTAGAACCAAGTGAAGTTTTCTTAATAAAATGTTGAAATCAATATTTCAAAAATTTTTCAAAAATATTTTTAATTAACAGACTAATTGATCAATAATATATATCCTTAGTTTTGGTTCAGTGACTTCCCTCTATCCAAGTGCTCTGTGGATCTTCTATTTCTAACATCACACTGGCTATTTGCTGTTCACTTTTGTTCTCCTGCACCAAGTTCCATTCAATTTACCAAGCTGGTCTTTGTAATAAAATATATTTCTGTGTATTATGCTTCATTCTTTCATTCATTCAACAAAAATTCTGTGTCAGTTTTGTGCCAGGCCCTGGGGATGTTCAAGGTCCCTATTGTCTAATGAAGAATCTAACATTGGGTGTTTTTTATATGAATAGAGCATTAATTATCTCAACAACCCTATGAGGTTATCCCCATTTTACAGAAAGGTAAACTGACCATAATTCAAAGGCATGTAGCTGACAGAGTTAGAGCCAGGCAAAATAACTCAAGTCCATGTTCTTAATCTCAATCCTTATATAGCTCCTCTTTGAGATGGAGACAAGTTAAAAATTGGTAACAAAGGAATGCAATAAACTGGGAGGTTTTGTAAGGGATTTTGGAAATTAAATTTCTATAGCCCTGGATTATTCCGGTACTTCACAATGCTAACCTTTCTGGTGTATGCTCAGCAAAAGTTCCAGGTGCTTTTTACCCTAGTGAGATCTTTGTTCTCTCTCTCTCTCTGAAACTTGGTCAGAAACTCATTGCAATGATGTAGTGGGTGGCAAGTTTTATCAACCATTCTGTGAAAAGAATAACCAGCAATAATTTTCCAGCATGGACTCTATATGTAGGGCCTTAGGGTTTTCTTGTTTAGTCATTTTATGACCCATTATATCAGATAATATTGGTTCTTATTCAATATACATCTAATTGCTAACATATATAATAGTAGCAAGTCTAATGAGAAGTCTAGTTCTGGGTATTAGACTATGGCCTAAGGCATAGAAAGAGCATTTACAATTTAACGCACACGATAAATGAGACTAGTGTGTTAGAGGTTATTTCTCAGAAGTAATCTATTCTCTGTAGTGATTCAGAGCTGGCTAACTAATGAGAAATAACACTTGGTGAACAGGCAAAGGGAGAAGTCGAGCTGCTGTGCAGTCAACAAAGGCTTCAGTCAATCCCATAAGGAATTCTGGAGCTAGGATGGCGAGAGGCCTGGCCACTAGTGGATTAGTTAGATGGTGTTTGTTGGCCAGGGAAGGGAGAATACCCTTGAGGGAGGGAGGTGAGGCAAACCCTGAAGAGGTTGTTGTCTGGCAGCACTGCCAGCAACTGGGATAAAAAGTCCTTCATTTTAATCGTTACGTTAAACAATATAATGTCTTATCATCCTGAGTGGGACTCTGGTTGGGGCATTGCAGCATCCCTTACAGAGACTAATACAGAATTCTGAAAAAGAAGGCTTTGAAACCAAAGATGACTTTTTTCCCATCACTAACTCCAGAAGACAGGCTAATGTGAATATGGGTGACCAACTGACCGACACTGGTAATTTGGACAGAATTATTCCCAAGGTGAAGCAGGAGACAAACTAGAGTCTGTAGCACTTTTACTCATATTTGGCTCCATAATCTAAGCTTGTAATATTGTGTGACCTCCAGCATACAGTTGCCATTCACAGCATTGTTTTTCATAAACTTCATACTGATTTTGTTTCCTATTTCTGATCATTCTGTCTGCCAATTTAGCTCCCATTTCTGGCCTTGACTCCATAATCAGATTTGACAGTCAGTCTTATTTTCCAAGCAACAAATATAAGTTCCCCTTTCATTGTTCAAATAGCAAGCAAAAAAAATAGATAT
This sequence comes from Eschrichtius robustus, assembly GCF_028021215.1. Lineage (NCBI taxonomy): Eukaryota > Metazoa > Chordata > Mammalia > Artiodactyla > Eschrichtiidae > Eschrichtius > Eschrichtius robustus. The sequence continues at coordinate 64,769,113 of NC_090827.1, read as the reverse complement.
TTCTAAGATCACTAAGGTGTGGATTAAGATATTACAAATAGAGAAACACATAATTACAAATGACCACTCCTTTCTACTAAATTCTTCATATATATATATGTAAGTTCACCAGAAATGAGGTAACAGATTCTATCGTACAGAAGTATTTAAACCAATCTAGATGTATACTTTTTGTTTGGACTATAAAAGACATTGCATTAACAACTTTGTTGTATCATAATACTCCTATACTACAGAATGAGTTTCTAGAAAGTTTGTTATATTAAACAATATAATATCTTATCATCAAACATGTCAATGACTTTTTTTTTAACATCTTTATTGAGTATAATTGCTCTACAATGGTGTGTTAGTTTCTGCTTTATAACAAAGTGAATCAGTTATACATATACATATGTTCCCATATCTCTCCCCTCTTTCAATGACTTTTAATATTTGTTAGTGCTCTAAGAAGCATTTAATCTCTTTATGTTCAAGTGTGTCTTTGGAATTTCTTCAGAACAATCATCATGCAATTGTTCAACAAATATTTGAATACCTGATATGGGCCAGGCACCATTCTAGGCACTGAGGATAAAGAAGTGAACAAAACAAAGATTCTGCTCTAATGAAGTTATACTCTAGTGATGGAAGGTAAAAAATAAAAACAAATGTTTATGAGTAACACTACAAAGAATAAATAATCAAATAAGTAAATAAATATATCAGTTATGAGACACTGGCACATGCTCTGCAGGGAATTTAAGTAGGGTGATATGACAGAGGTGACTGCTCTAGATTGGGTAAGAGTCTGGGAACATCCTTTTGTGGGGTGATTCCTAAATTGAATGACAAGAAGGCATCAGCCCCTCAGTGGTCAGAGAAAGGGCATCCCAGGCTTAGAGAACAAATACAAAGTCCTCAAGGCGGGAATAAATTTAACGTGTTCAATATTCGGAAAGAAAGCTGGCATGGTTGGAGCTTAGCGAACAAGGACCCGAGTGAGAAGCAACAAAGTAAGAGAATAAAACAAGGATCCAATAATTGAGGGCTTTATAAACCAGGTTAGGTGGAAGAAGAAAAAAGAAATAGAGTAGGAGATAAAGGAAGAAAAGGACTAAATAGATGGAAGAAGGCAAGGGGAAAAGAGAAGAAAAAAGGAAGACAGGCTAGCAAATATTTTGAGCAATAAAATATTGCTGCTGTCAGAAGGCATAAAATCTTGGTGCGGTAAACTTTTAATGTAACAAAATGAAAAACAAGACAATCCGAAGAATTTTGAGAGAGGCTAAAGCATACTGACCTGGGCTACTAGGCTCCCTTGACAGGACGTTCATAGGAGAGTGAATGACCACAGCATGGGCTCGGCTAGATGTCTGAAAGGGAGAAAGCAAGAAATCAGCCAAAAACACTAATCTTAAATCAAGTTACTAGAACTACAAGATTTTGATTAAAATGGATGTATTTGTTTCTGGGAGGTTATAGTACAGAAAAGAGGTTGGGGTCAAACTCTGATGACAGGTCCAAAAAGAAGAAACAGATACAGGGTTCTGTATTCATAAAGAGCAAGGGACACAAATAAATACTCTAGATAGAGGTCCAGTAGAAAAAGAAACCAGTTCAGGTCAGGGGACAAAAGAAGTGATTTTCTGAGAAGGCGGATGATGATTATTCCCAGACCATGATGGGCTATGTTGGGGGGGTGTGCTTCCACTGCACACTCCACAGGCTGCACTTCACCGCATCCCAGGCAGCCGCCATCCTATAGCCCGAGCTTCGTTGTGGGCTGGCTTCTCAGTTACTCTGCAACTCATGGGTCTTTTTGTGAAAGGAAGAGGTGTAGATTATTTTTCTTACTACCTCTATTCCTGAACAGACTACTCCTAGAAATTATACTTTATAGTCATAATTTACATGCACATAACTACCAATCTTAAATATAATAAAATTAGACTCATATTATCAAGTCAGAGCCATAGTGGACATGTGATCATTAATATCCAGTAATGTACACTATTAAACAGAGGGATCACTTTAGTAAATTAAAAGTGAACACTATGTAACAGAAGAGATTTGATTAAGAGCTTGCTTATTCTCTGTATTTACTACACAGGCTACTGTTGAAATAATTGTTAGCATCACAAAACCTATTGCCTTCATTGAGATGAGATTTATTGTTCAACTCTGGCAATATATGAAAATACCCACTTTTACCATTTATTATTTTTATCTGCTAATTATCTTTGGAATTGTGCTATGCATCTCTCCTCTCTGGTTAGGTAGCTTGGTGCCTTAGAAAGGCTACTTGGTTAAGAATCAAAAGACCTGCATACTGGGCACGTTTGTGGTACTTTTTTGACAGTGGAAGAAACAGCAATTTCTGTGAAGGCAGAAACAATGTCTGTTTTATTAACACTAATTTCTCAGTGCCCAGAAAGGACATGAACTATAGAAGCTGCACAATAAGTATTTGTCGTATGAATAAATGAAAGGAGGAAGTCACTGAACCTTCTGTACCTCAGATTTCTCATTGAAACGTGGCAGTGATATATCTGTCCTGCCTAACTTGGTGCGTAATTAGAAGTTCCTGGAAAAGTATAACTCATAAGCAAGAAATTTATTTTTTATTATAAGCAGTGCTAAAATTCAAATTCGATTCTCTTAATCCAAAGAATCTACTTGACAACGGTTCTCTGTAAACCTTTTAATTGATTTTCAGGTTAGATGAACAACAACATAAAAAGCAGAGATAACATTTTGAAAGGACTAACTTATAACCCATTGTTGTTTCTGCTTCATCATTTATGTTATTGGAACAGAGAAAAGATACAGATAATTTCAAGGGTACATAATCCAACAGTCAGATGTACAATACTTGGCATTGTTATGTGTTTTTGTACTTCTATTTGAATAAAGAGATGTCTGGTGTTCTGGTAATTGAGCTAAAATAAAATAATGAAGTCACGGTGACAATACCTGGTTCAGGATTTCCTCATCTTCAGGTTCCTCTGCTTAATGTCCCTGCCCCTTAATCCATACAGACTGACATTGCTCTGCACCTGGATGACCTTCCTCTCCCCTGAATGAAAGAACCCATTTATTTAACAAAAGCCAATGGAATACCTACTGGGTGACTGACATGGGATAGAAAAATTAGTAAGTTCAACACAGTTGAGTGGGAGAAACAGACACAGACACTATTTACACTACAGTGTGATAAGAATTAAACTAGAGCCCCTTGCTATTTTCCTTCCTACTCAGAGGAAGGAAACTTTGCCTCCAGAACTTTGCCTCCGGTGACTTAGGAAATTGAAAGCGATCACATAGGAAAGCATAGCCTACCTTTTTTCCACTTCAACTTGTTGCATAACTAGAGAGTTTCAACTGCTTTTCTTTAGAATATTCAAGTAATGGAAAATAAAAACAAAATGAAAACAATGACAGAAATCTCCTCCCAACTACCTTCAGATTTGAGGAATGCAGCTAGGTGAAACTGTTCATCATCAAGGTAATAATGTTCACATTGACTCTATTTTGGCTGTGTAATAGAGGTGCTAACTTTTTCAGTGCTTGGCCCTGACAACTTTCTGGCTCAGTCGTGGGGTTAGCTGCCTAAGACCCTGCACAGTGCAGTAGCAAATCTCAGGAGACTGAGAGCTTATGGTTTACTAAATTTAATTTGACACTATTCAGGATAAACTAAGGTCAATCACTAAAAACATATCATCAGGCAATTTAGAGCCATCACCCATTCAACAGACCTACTGGATTTTCCAGGTAACAATTGGTTAGATTAACCAACAACCTGGTTCTAGTAAAATCTGCATTAATATCTGGCCTAACAGATAAATAGTTATAGATAAATATATAATTTATAGATAAATAGTGTTCTAACTATTTAACTAATCTAAAAAGACAACTCTTCTAAATCTTGGGATGGTTCCTTTCTTCAATCCTTGTAGTAGCTTCTCTGCTTTAGTAAAGAAAAGAGTCTTGTTATCTTAAGTATTTTTTTGTCCCTGTAGTTTTTGTTTTGGCTAGATAGTAAATGGTATAATCATTTTATTTTTAATGAGTTATTCAAGTTCTAAGGGTCTCATTCTACTAAGAAAGACAAATTTATTATAACTTTGTTTCCCTGCATGATAAGGCTACCGTTAGTTGTCCAAGATTAAATTAACCAAAGAACTCTTGCACAATGGAAATTCACTGTTAATACATTATCACAAAATTTGTGATCTTTGACTACTTATCAGAGTGGGGTGAGTATTAACAATAAAGGAAAACAAGACAAATGCAAAACTCACTTTATGAAGAAAATTTAAATAACAATAATGGGCAAATAGTAATACTTAAGTTGTATTTTGAATGCTAAAATCATATTCAGCAAAATAGAATTTTTTAAAACACAAAGCATTCACTCTCTATTGTTTTGAAAATGTACGCCATCATGCTTCATATTTATTAAATTATTTATTCCAAGCAACATGATCACCTGGAAACACATGTCATAGACACATAGAGATTTAGCTATATTTTAAGGAGTTAATTCCTAGGTAAAAGGAGATATACTGGTGTTTTTAAGGTTGAACCTAAATTAAATTAGCTCATATTTACTCAGTCCAGCACTGAAGAACCAAAGAATCTTCACTGCCCCTAAAGAGGTTTTGAATTTTTGTCTTTTAGGCCCTCGCCTTATGTCTAATAATTTTGTATTTTACTCTTAAAATAAAAATAATCACCCATTAATCCTTGAATAAAGTCTTTTAAAGTTGCTCTATTAAGGTATCCATTTTAAGGAGGGTAAAAGAAGGAGCAGAGAAAAATTATTATTCTAGAAGAATTAGTCGTAACCAAAGCAGAAGCCAGGAATGATCACAGGGAAACATTTCTGAGGATAATTTAATGACATTACTAAAACTGTGGGACTCCATATACCACCTAGATGATTAGGAAAGGAGTTATTAACTAAGCCATTGTCTGAAGCCCACTCAATCACTGGTCCCTTTGAAAAATGATTGGTCCTCCTCTTCTAAAGATGGGGTTTTAAAATTTAAGAGAAGCTCCAAGCAGCAGAGCCAAAAGATAAAAAGGACACAGACCTTGAATGAGTCTAGATTTCTCTTCATAGGTAAAAGAGTGAGGTAAGATATCAAATCTTTGCTTTCATAATTTTAAGAACACAAATCAGTCAACTCTGCAGGATAAACTACCAAAGTCACCCTAAATGCTTGTGTAGGTCAATGGTTTGAACTAGGGCAGGAGTTTTCAAATCTGGAGGACAAGAAATAATATATTTCCACAGGTTAGACTATAAATCAGTATTACAGTTTAATTTTATAAACTATTTCCTTGAATTAGAAAAATTTTGACTCTGTCGCTTAGTTTTAATATATTTTAATGTTATTAGGCTTTTAAATCGACACTACCTGGTACTGAACTGTTATTGTCAGACCTTTATTGTGGTATTCTTATCACTACATTAAATAGACAATAAAATTGTTTGCATAATAAAGACCTAGTTCATTGACCTCAGTCATGGGCCTCCCATGGTCCAAAGGACCCACTACCTACAATGTAGAACAGCACAGGGAATGAGGCCATCTTGTTCATAAATTCATTCAACTACATCACATGCCACCAAATGAGTTATTTGGCGCAAGCTAAAAGGAAAAGCAAACAATTTTGGTTTTTATAAAATGCTGCTCTGAGAAAAAGAATGAGTTCTGTTACAGATATTTATAAATGTCCCTTTTTTATTTTAAATCCTAATATATAAGTAAATATTGTAAAATTCAGCCAACTACCCTTCTGATTGAACAATACCAGCTAATTTATTGTCATCATGATTTTTACGTAGAAAATCTTTTTTAAAGCTAAGTTTCACAACGTATTTTCTAGATATTTCATCTGAAAATGAAAACTATAATTCTTCTTGGGATACTGGGAGCCACAATGTCAGCCCCAGTAAGTGATGTCATGGTACAATTGAAATCATTGTGTGAAACCCATAACAAGTCTTCTTTTACCATTTCTGTTTTTTGGGTTTTTGTTTAGCTTATTCCACAGCGCGTTATGTCTGCAAGCAACAGCAATGAGATTAGTTTAAATACTTAAAACAATGTCCCCCAGTTTTTTTATTTCTTTGTTTTATAGAAGCCCAGTGGGGAAGAGATAAAAAGCTTTCTGTTGATTTATCTTGCAATTCTACCCACTAGCTCTTTATATCCAAATGCATTTCCAATGTTTATGTTTGTTTTGTATACCAAGTTGTTTCTAGAATATTACTTTGCCTCCCTTGTTTGATTGCAAATTCTTTAAAAGCAGAGACAGATTCTTGTATACCTTTTTGTTCTAATAACACCTGATATGGTGTAAATAGGTGTTTAAGAGCATAAAATGACTAACTAAACCACTGGAATGGGCTAAAGTTGTGCAATCTCATATACAGCAGGGAAGAGGTAGTTAAGTCCTAAACTCTAATCACTGTCATTTATTATAAGCTTAGTAAGAAAACATCTCACCTTTAACAGGAAATTATGATCAGCTAGCTCTGACTTGTGCTATATTTGTAGTAAACGTTCTTAATAGTTTTAGCATGTGTAGTAATCTTGTTTTCATATTATCTTTCCTTCTCTAGTTACTTCTGAATCTTAATAATGCTCAGCTTCAGCCACTACAGCTTCAGGTACCCCTACCTCAATAATTATTTCAAGAATACATTTCTACCACTCATTTCTTGTGGTACTTGGTACGAGAACAAAATGTTTTCTGATTCCATTTCTAAAATCTTAATTTTTAAAGTTATGAATTTGTCCTTTGTATTCTAAATACCATTTGTTTGAAGACTAAAGTAAAAACTATAATCGGGTGAACATTTATTTATTGAGAACTTGTTATATGCCAGGCACAAACTCTCATAACTACGAGATATTTAAATTAACCATTTTACACAAAGTCATACTCAGCTAAGTGGTAAAAAAAAAAAAAAAAAAAAAAAAAAAAAAATTTGAAACCAGTCTGGCAACTGCAAAAACTGTAGCCTTTATCCACCCCATTCTGCCCCATATGTCACATTATGGACACTGGGGATTTAGCATTGTTCCTGCTGCTTGCATGGCTCACAATGTGCCAGGATCTGCCCTTTTTTATAATGGAGCAATGGAAATATAGAAATTGTTTACATTTTGTCTCCTTCTTGCTCAGGACTGATTTTAAATTCTTTTTGAAATGAAAAAGAAATGCTTCGTTCCTTTTGTGTCTTCCCAGGGTCCATTTAATCCATGGATTCCTCCTTTCCCTGGGATTCTACAACAGCAGCAGCAGGCTCAAATTCCAGGACTCCCCCGATTCTCTTTATCAACTCTCGACCGGTTTGCTGGACTGGTCCCAAATCAGATAGCATTCCCAGGACGGGTCAGTTTTGCCCAAGAAACCCAGGCAGGACAGCTGGACCCCTCACAGCCTCAAACACCACTGCAGACCCAACAGGGCCCTAATAACGTAAGTCGGGCCTCTTCCATCTTGTTACTCAGAAAAGAGATAATGCACATGGAATGTGAAAAAGAATATGAACCAGCTTTGAAATAAGACAGGAGTTATTGAGCAAGAATTCTTTCTCATAATATGTTTCTACCATCACTGGAAGTAATTCCTTATCTTTCTGATTTCTGACATAAAAAGTGCTATTTAAGTCAGCAGTCTAGGATCACGGTCACAAATCAAAAGTGTTAAAACATGTCTTGGAAAGGATAACTAAGCAAATTTCATCTTTAAAAAAAGGGCAGTTTGCATTAATGATGGTACACACAATAGATGACCTTTTGTTGTCATAGAAGTCTGCTAATACAAATTATACATTTATATGTTTAGGTCTAAAGAAAACAGCTCTGGAATTTTAAATTAAAAAGTCAAGTATAACTTTTTTATAATTCCTTTTTGACAGGTTATGCCCTCTGTGTTCTCCTTCAAAATGCCTCATGAGCAAGGACAGGTAAATGAAAGGAATACCATCACTCCTATACAGAGATGGCTGTATACCCTGTCCATTGAATGCTTTCTTCTATATTTGTAGCTCTGATTCCCATAGCAGGGCTACAAACACGTACAGTGCTATCACAATCTAGATACCACCACTGCTGGGCTGGTAACAGTTTGTTAATATTAGGCTCACTTAAGAGCTCCAAAAGAAAGACCAGCTGAGACTCTTCAGGGCCCCTGAGTTTCCAGGACATTCCTGTGTTGGGAATTAAAGAGCTCACTAAGCCTTAGGTTGTGTCCTCTCTGCACCTAGAATGCTGGCATTTGGTAACAACTCTGGAGAGATACCATGGGCTGACTTTGTCCAACCCTAAATTTTGGTTCAGAGAAAGATGCATTAATCTGATAAAATACCATATGATATAGAGAGAGTTTTTCTGAGTTATGCTCAAAATATTTCCAGGTTGTTGTATATTTTCAGTTTAACTCCAATATTACAGTCAAATGGTGGTGATTTCCATTAAATAACAGAATCTTTAAAAAATGAATGCAAACTAGTAGAATCGTTAAAGTAATATAGAAAACCCTCTTAATGTTTGGCTAGTTAATTTTATAATATCCTGGGCTCAAAGAAACAGGGATATGGATAAATTGTATTATTCACAAGCAGAATATTGACCATTTTGTAAAACATTACACCACTTGGCTTTAGTGTAATCATAATTATGTAATTTTGTCCACCCCTAAGCAAAAGTTACATCTAGACATTATCTCATTCTATGCCACAGCATTTAGAGAGTTAGATACCTGACAAGTGGAATTACTTCATTTTAAGGATCAAGAAACTAAGTCTATGAGATTAAGTTCCCAATCCTAATGAAAATAAATAGCTGAGTTAGAATATAATTCTTCACCCTTCCTTTAACCACCTAACCAGTGGCTCTCCAACCTGGCTTTGCATTAGAATCTCTGGTGATGATTTTGAAAATTACAAATGCCCGGACCCTGCCCCACACCTAATGAATCAAAACCCCATGAGTAGATCAAAACTGATTATCTGTTAAAATGTTCAGTTAGTGTTTTTGATTCTTAGCCAGGGTGAAGAACCACTGTACAAAATATACCTCTTCTCAAACCACAGTTATCATTTTTTTAGCTCTTATATCCAATAAGGTCTCATTTAATTATACAAGGAAAGAAAATAGCACACAAAACCCCATGTATGTACAATGATCCTCATTTTCGATAAACACATATGCATATACAGACATAAGTGCAAGCCAATACATGATAATGTGGGTGGTGAAATTGCAGGTGATTTTATTTGTTCCTTGTCTATTTCTGGATTTTTTAAGTATTCTACAATACTTATGGACTGTTTTAATAAAATGGCAATTATTAAAGGAAATGCGTTCCTGAGAATTCATTCATGATGGTAGAATTTCTAATACCATGTTCTGCAGAATATACAGTCTCAAAAAACTGGATGGAAAATGCTGCACAGGCTGTCTTCTTAGATATTTGCAAAGTAATTTATACATAAAGTCCAAGGTGCCCTTTTTAAAAAGCCTGTTATTAGTTGAAGTCACTACTTCCTAATGTGTCTGACCAAGCAACCTTGAAACAAAGTCCAGTGTCACTTGCAATACAAGTTTACTCTCTAGTTTGGGAAGGACTGCTTTATGTGTTCTTTCGTTCATAAAATTGCTAAATACAAATCAGCTTTAATATAATATTGATATTAGAGGGTTTTTTTTTTTTTTAAGTCTTGCACTAAAGAAAGCTCTTCTGTACTTTTCTGTTTACAAATAGATGCCTCTGTAGTACCCAGTTTACGTGCTCCTACCCTGGGAACAGCCTCAACAAACAGTCGCACAGTCACCTCTGCAAACCGGACATCTGCTGTTTGAGGAGCAGGTACCACAAGTGTTTGATTTTAGTTTGACTAGTTCCACCTGAGAATAAAGAAGATAAGGTAAATTTTCAGAGAAGAGAATATCTGATTATACTTAGTGCAAAAACTCAACAGCTTGAACTGGTGGTCATGAACGGATACAGTGCTTTCTTTTAACATGTCACTAATTTGGAAATATACTCCAAGGCTGAATTTTGAAAGAATAAAGTCAGTGAATGGACTTCAGTCGAATCAGAGGCCAAAATCTGAATCATATTGGAAAATGAAGTTTTCTAACTTTTAAAAATCTACCAGCATCCCTTTTCTCATATACATGTGGTTATTATTTTTTTAGATAGCTACCATGATAAAAGGCACTTATGATCACCAGATCTTGAGGTAAAATTAGGTAACATTATTTTGAGTTTTGTGGACCTGCAATAAATTGGTAGAATTCTAATATAAATTCAGGTGTCTCATATATAACTAGATTTTAATTAGAATGGAAATCAGGTTTTTTTTAAATTTATCATCACTTAAAACTTGCCTAACCAATTACAGAAAACTGAAAATTATGCTTTAAATGACTGGTAGTAGTACTTCCAACGAAGTCACATTAATTTAAAGAGAAAGGGAGAGTTTTAACCTAGAAATCATATGGTGGTAAAAGGATGCTTGGTAATTTAACAATAATTTTTACCACCTAGAGCATATAAACTTTCAAAAAATTCTTTACTATAGTATAAGATAGATATACATATATATATATTTCAGTAATCATTTACCACTACATTATAACAAAAATCATCAGAGCAAACCTAATGCATTTTTCTAAATTCTGACAGATGCCATTCTATACTGAATTTGGATATATTCCACAACAAGCAGAACCTGTAAGTAAATGTATACCTTTCACTAAAAAAAAAAAAAAAAAAAAAAAAAGAACTAACTTTTGAAACTACTTGCTTCACAAACTATTAAATCTATCAGAGCACTTTAGCCAAAAACCACCAGGAACACACCCTTAGTTGGACAAAATTGGATTTATCCACTCATTGTAACAGGGGAGAACACACCATGGAGAACTGTGGGGTGTCTTAACAGGAAGGTATTGGAATGCCTTCTTACAGGGTCTGGCCTTGTGTCAGGTGAGTTTGGGGAGAGTTAAAGGAGTGATGGTTCACCTTGGATTGGGTGTTCTCAAGTAGTGGGGGTAGTTCTGTGATTGGGTAACTTTCCAATTCTTACCTAGAAGGTAAGAACAATGGAGAGAGGCAAAGGCTGTGACTGGTAAAGAAACAGGAATTATTCAGATTAGCCAGGACCTAAGGATGCCTGGTATTTCATGCCTTGCACAGGGACCTTGCTTTGGACAAGATTACAAAGTGGTGTTGTTTTGATTGTACTTCATCATGTTCAGAGGCGACCTTGTCTGATGTTGGTGTTCTGTAGGATTGTTAATGTACAACAGGAGAACACGAAGGTCCAGAATAGAATGTCAGGACAGCTCCTGAAAACACTGCAGCAGAGCTATTTTGTCAGTCCATTTTCTCAGCGTCAGGAGCTGCTTTTCTCTTTCTCAAATCTAAATTATTTTGTTCGTCTTTAAGAAACTAATTGAAGAAGTTGGGAAGGGTTTAACTGCCTTGGGTGCAAAACAACATATTTTATCGATTAATAATTTAGACTTTTTTAAACTTGGCAATTTTTCAGGTTATGCTGAGAGGACAGCAGCAACCAGCCTTTGATCCCTTCCTAGGCACAGCTCCTGAAATTGCTGTGATGGTAAGTTTCCTTACCACACTCTGCTAGCTACTGTAAATCAGCAACTGACAACCTACAGGTCCCTGCAGTACTGTTCATTTTAATGAAAATGTTATTATTCCACACAGTTATTACTCCTTCCCCCTGTAATCTTTTTCCAAGCAAGATTCAATTCACTCAGTTCATCAAATATTTATTGAGGGTTACTATATGCCAGATACTCTCCTTGGGTACACTCATTTAAAGTCAGGTATTAAGACACATCCATGTTTGCTGGCATATATTCATAGTCTTTCTAAAGGATAGATTATAATCTAGAAAATTAATAAAGGTATTTACTTCTCAAATAAAATCCTTGCTTTGCATCTCAATACTATTACTTTATATTCTTCCCAATTTTGACCTTGCCCTTGAACCTATAACCACTTTTTTTTTGTCACCCTTATAGCCAGCAGGAGGAGTGTCACCATATTTACAAAAAGAAATGATAAATTTTAAGCACGCCAATGCAGGAATTTTCATTCCTTCAACTTCACAAAAACTCAGCACAACAAATTTTTTTACTTCTGCTATGGACCCAACTATTACCCCAGAACTCATGGAGAAGAAGGTAGAGTAATCAAAGATTCATTTTATGTAAGAAATTGATGTCTAATAGAAAGTATAAAGTTAGTGCTTAATTTATAGGACTTAGTCATGGAAATAATGACAGTTAAGATATAGTAGAATATATGGTCTTAACCTTGAATAGGAAGACCAATAATTGCTTACGGATAATCAGTTAATCAGAATATAATTTAATTTTGATTTAATAACAGCTTCTTATGCATATCCTTTTTTCACTAGGCCAAGACCAGTAGCCTAAAGGAACCATAAGATGTTGTGTTAATCATTCAGAGTTTGGGGTAGGTATTTGCCAAGAGGCATGCCTTAAGTACCATGACATGTTGTAAATTAAAAGAAAAAAATTGTAAGGAGAACTAATGAAAAGGTGTACAATAAAATTTAAAAAAACAAGTTAGTGCTTATATATTCCTACAAAGCTAATAATAATTAAGAGACTTCAGCAATTTTTTAAAAATCAAAATAAATTTTTGAGGATCATGTCTGCCTATGCCATAAACTTGGCATAAACTCTGAAAACACAAATAGTAAATATACTAGGTCCATGTAAAAGACATTGTACAGATACTATATACAAAGTCAGTTCTCCCAAATCACCACTTCACTTTGCAAGCTAAAAGTTGTAATAATGCCAATACATCTGTATTAGTTTGGAATGAAATAAAGTCTCAAAGTGATAAAAAATTTGTACAATCACATGGAAATTTAAAATTCAATGATTTTTATATTAAATATAACTTTAATTAATTACCTGTCCTAATGGGCTTGTTTGGCTATGAGGGTAGTGGGTGTTTGATAGAAGGGCAGGTTGGGATGACTCCAAGAAGTAAAAAATACACACTAAAAAGCAAACCAAAAAAAAAAATTAAAAAAAAAAAAAAGCAAACAATTTGGCCTGAAATGGAAAAGTAAAAGGCAAAGATTTTTGACGTATTTGACATATTTGTATTTGTACGTATTTGTATACGTATTTGTATGTAGATGTGTATTGATGTGTGTGAAACTATGTGTATGAAAAGGAAAATGAATGAATGAGTGAATGGATGAGTAAATAAATGAATGAACATGTATTAGGTGGTTTCAAGCAAATTTGGTTAATTTTTTACTTTAAAGTTGATCACAATTCCTAGAATCATATCTTTTTCCAGCACTTAGTAATGTTATGACTCTGGAATATGTTACTTACCCTATAGAATAGTAACCCAATAATCACCTATTCTACCTTCATCTTATACGTTGTCCTTTTTTCCCCTAAATTGGTGAGTTGAAAGTAATTCTGAGTAACTGACAGACCTCTTAATGTTGGACATGACATGGGGAGTCAAACAACGAGATATCTGTTAAAACGCACGTTCGGTACTTAGGAACATGGTAATTCATGCTGAATGTTTAGAAAACATTCTGGAACATAGCAAGTATTCCACTTCTCTTTTTAAGGAGGAGGAGAAAGGGGATGGTCAGAGACTAAAGAAGAGAAATGAGCACAACATAGCTCTTCTATTTGAAGGTACAGTGAAGAGAAGCAGAACTCAGGGAAAACCACAAAGCTCAAAGCATCATGCTATAATCGTCAAGAACTTGGCAGTATTAGGGGTTACAATAATAAATGCTTTGAAAATTACACAAGTTATATAAACACAATATTAACATATAAAAGCATAAAATAGATAAGTTCTACATAAATAAAATAATGCAAAGATAAACATTGAGAAGTTCTTTCAAGAACAAATATTTTGATAAAAACATTAATATTAAGCTAAGCATGCCAAATTTATTTTTTTATTCTAGACAATATTAAAAGGACCTTATTACTCTGGATGGTTTTCAAAAATCCAGTTTAGTGACTCAGCTTAAAAAATTTCTGCATCTCAGACTGTTCAGGATCCAATCTGTTTCAGGAAGATGTTAAGTCTTGGCAAGGTATTCTTGAGCAACAACTATGTTTGAAAACATGAATACTATAATCACTATCAATGAAATATTCTATATTTTCAAACTACTTTATAGAAGAGCTTTAAACTCTATCATTTTTGTTACTAAGGTTAGGAAGACAAGAGTGTACAGTTAATGGAAACATCGCCAGGACACATGCAAAGAACTATGTTTTATGTGTCTGTTTTAACGCTGTTATCCAAATCTCTCCATCCCAGGCCAGTGTAAGAAAGGCAAAGCAGAAAAAGCAGTTCAATTTTGAACAGATCTAACCAGAAAAACTTTATGTAGAATAATTTCTCTAGAATCAGCATTGCTTATAGTTGATAATCCACACTTTAGCCTCAAAACTTTCCCTACCAACCTTCTCCACTGGCTGCTTCCTATCTAAATATATTATAACAGCATTAGTTCAAGACTGACGTACAGAACCCATGTGTGTTCTCACCTCCAATACTGCTTACACAACCAATCCATCATCATAGTCTCGTCATACTTTTAAATGTATAGTTTAAGTTTGATGAGTTTGATTTACACATACACATGTGCATACATATACATATAAATGTGTATACTTCGTAACCATCACCCCTATCAAGATGCAGAACATTTCCACCACTCCACCTTCCTTCTCTTTTCTGGTCAATCTAGTCTCCCCGTTCTCATGCCAAGCTACTACTTTCAAAAATAAAATTTCTATCACCATGTATTAATTTTGCTTGTTCTGGAACTTTATATAAATTAAATCATACACTATGTATCCCTTTGTTTGTTTGTTTGGTTTGGTTTGTTTTGTATGTTCAAATTGGTTTTTTTTTTTTTTAGTATAGTTTTTAGCACTTGTTATCATTGGTGGATTTGTTTTTTTGGTTTGGTTTCTCTCTTCTTTCTTTTTTTTAAATTTTTTTAAATTTTTTTATTACTTTATACACTTTGTATTCTTTTGTGGCAGCTTCTTTCACTCAGTATAATGCTTTTGTGATTCATTCACGTTACTGCTTAAAATTGTATGTTACATTATATGAATATACTACAGTTTATTTATTCTCCTATTGAAGAACATTTGGGTTGGGTTGTCCTTATTTACCATTAGGAATAACGATGCTAT
The DNA here is from genome assembly GCF_028021215.1 of Eschrichtius robustus. Lineage (NCBI taxonomy): Eukaryota > Metazoa > Chordata > Mammalia > Artiodactyla > Eschrichtiidae > Eschrichtius > Eschrichtius robustus. The sequence goes on along the minus strand of NC_090827.1, from coordinate 64,753,832 downwards.
GAACATTCTTGGACAAGTCCTTTTGTAAACATATGTTTTCATTTCTCTTGAGTAAATACCACAAAGTGGATGTAAATCATAGGGTAAGTTTATTATAAGTAACTGCTAAGTAGTTTCCAGTGTGGCTGTAACATTTTATACTCTGGTCAGCAATGTGTCACAATTCTAGTTCCTGCACCTTCTGGCCAACATTTAGAATTGTATTTTTAAATCATTTCCATGTGTTCCTCTTCTATCAAACATCCCTTCAAAATTAACCTTCACAAAGTTTGACCTCTACCCTCTCTTCTCTCTCTCAGAAACCACTGCATGAACATTTCTATTGTTGTGACTTTCATAAACATATATAATTTATCCCTGACTCCTAAATCTGTTCCTCAACCTAATATATTAAATAGTTCAGCCTATATCTACTCTAATATATTACATATTTTGTAGCTTTAATTTGCATTTGCCTGATGACTAATAATATGTTGTTTTTCTATGCTTACTGACAATTAGTATATCTTTATTTTTGAATCAATTTTTCAATCATATTCTTATGATTGATTTGTAAGAGCTTTTTATGTATTCTGGATCACATACTTGGCCCAATAAATGTTACTGTGAATACTTTTTCCAGTCTGTAGCTTGTCTTTTCATTCATTTCTTAGCATGGTTTTTGAGGATTGGAATTTTTTTTTTTTTTTTTTTTTTTTTTGGCGCAGTTAAATTTGTCAGTTTTTTGAAGGTTAGTGTCTCGTGTCCTAATAAAGAAGTCTTCACCTACCCCAAAGTAATGAATATATTATCCTATGTTTTCTTACAGAATTTTTAATGGTTTAGCTTTTACATTTAAATCTGTAGCCATTGATTTTTGTATAGAGTGTGAAGATAGGGGTCAAGGATAATTCTTTCCATAAAGATACCTAATCATTCCAGGATAATTTGTTTAAAAGGTTATACTTTCCTTACTGACTTGCCTTTGTATCTTTATTGAAAATCAATGGACTTTATGTATCTGCATCTATTTTTGACAATTTTGTTCCATTTAACTGCTTTTCTGTCTTTGCATCAATACTAAACAGTCTTGATTACTATAACTTTATGTCTTTCACATTTCCAAATAAATTTTAGAGGTGGACTGTCAATTTCTACCCTGCTAAGTTTTAATGGATAGTGTTGAATCTCAAGATCAAACAGGAAATACTTGGCATCTTAACCATATTGAGTATTCCAGTTCATGAACATGGCATGTACTTATTCAGGCAATAATAAGAAAGAATTTTTTGGCTTTACAATGCTTATATAAAAAGAGAAGAAATGTTTAGAATCAATGATCTAAGCCAGGGGTTGGCAAATTACAGGCTGAGGGTCAAATCTGGCCCGTGTCTGTTTTTTTGTAAATAAAGTGTTATTAGAAAACAGCCATATCCATTCTTTGACATATTATCTATGGCTGCTTTCACCCTACAATGTATGAGTTGGGTAGTTGCAAGAGACTGTATGGGTCACAAAGTCAAAAATATTTACTATCTGGCCCTTTCAAAAAAAAAAGGCCAGATAGTAAATTTATATTTTATATAAATATTTATATTTATCTCTGAAACATTCTGTGGTTCTCAGTATAGAGGTCTTGCAATATTTGTTAATTATTTTTCTAAATATTTTTATGTTTTTAAATTTTATTTTCTATTTTTAGCATATAGAAATGCAGTTGATTTTTTTTATATACAGCAGGTTCTTATTAGTCATCCATTTTATACACATCAGTGTACACATGTCAATTCCAATCTCCCAATTCATCGCACCACCACCCCCACCCACCGCTGCTTTCCCCCCTTGGTGTCCATACATTTCTTCTCTACATCTGTGTCTCAATTTCTGCCCTGCAAACCGGTTCATCTGTACCATTTTTCTAGGTTCCACATATATGTGTTAATATATTTGTTTTTCTCTTTCTGACTTACTTCACTCTGTATGAGAGTCTCTAGATTCATCCACGTCTCAACAAATGACCTAATTTCGTTCCTTTTTATGGCTGAGTAATATTCCATTGTATATATGTACCACATCTTCTTTATCCATTCGTCTGTCGATGGGCATTTAGGTTGCTTCCATGACCTGGCTATTGTAAATAGTGCTGCAATGAACATTGGGGTGCATGTGTCTTTTTGATTTATGGTTTTCTCTGGGTATATGCCCAGTCGTGGGATTTCTGGGTCATTTGGTAATTCTATTTTTAGTTTTTTAAGGAACCTCCATACTGTTCTCCATAGTGGCTGTATCAATTTACATTCCCACCAACAGTGCAAGAGGGTTCCCTCTTCTCCACACCCTCTCCAGCATTTGTTGTTTGTAGATTTTCTGATGATGCCCATTCTAACTGGTGTGAGGTGATACCTCATTGTAGTTTTGATTTGCATTTCTCTAATAATTAGTGATGTTGAGCAGCTTTTCATGTGCTTCTTGGCCATCTGTATGTCTTCTTTGGAGAAATGTCTATTTAGGCCTTCTGCCCATTTTTTGAATGGGTTGTTTGTTTTTTTAATATTGAGTTTAATATTAAAGTTTAATAAAACTTTATTTACAAAAAAACAGACATGGGCCAGATTTGCCCCTCAGCCTGTAATTTGCCAACCCCTGGCTTAGATCATTGATTCTAAACATTTCTTCTCTTATTATATAAGCATTGTAAAGCCAAAAAATTCTTTCTTATTATTGCCCTCCTTTTTAACTCATGAGTTAGAAAGAAATATGTTGATAAACCTCTAACTGTTTGGGGATTTTCAACATATGTTATTGTTAATGATTTGTAATTAAACCCATTTAAATCATATTCTGTATCATATGAGAACATATTTTATACCATTTTATTCCTTTGAAAGTTATTGATCCTAGTCAATGGCTCAGACTTTGGTCTGTCTTGGTGACTATTTCCTGTGCACTTTAAAAACAATGTATATTCTGAAGTTGCTGGTCCCCATGTTCTAGAAATATTGATTAGATCAACTTGATTAATTGTGTCATTCAAATTTCCCCTATTTTGTCAGTTAAAAATAAAAGTGAAAATCTGAAACTGAAATTGTTGATTCATTTATTGTGCCTGCTTCTGTCAATTTTTGCTTCATATATTTTGAAGCTCTGATTTTATGTACACATCTGGGACTAATATGTTCTTGAGGAACTGATCTTTTAATCATTATGACATGACCCTAACTTATCTCCAATAATATAATTCGTTTTGAACCTTATTTTGTCTAATACTAATGGTGACATGCAAGCTTCTTCTGATTAGTGTTTACATAATATATCTTTACCATCCTTTTCTTTCAGTTTGTCTTTATATTTAAAGTGTGTGTCTTATAAACAGCATATAGTTGGTTCTTGTTTTTTTATCCAGCCTCAACATTTGTCTTTTAATTGAAATGTTTAGTCTATATAAATTTGGTGTAATTATTGGTATGATTGGGTTTAAGTACACCCATTTGCTTTTTGTTCTCTATTTGTTACCTGTGTTTTTGTTTCCCTGTTTCTTTTTTGAGTTAAACATGTATTATTATTTTTCCTATCTATCTATCTATCTATCTCCTTTATAGGCTACTTAGTTAATAGATATGTATCATTTAGTGTTTCTATGAAAATTATACTTACTACATATCCTTAACTTATCATGGTCCATCTGGAATTAATATCCTACCTCTTTACAGGTAACAAAATTATTTTACAATAATATAATACCATTTACATCTCTATTGTCCTTTTGCTAATGTTTTCACATATTTCACTTCACGTCCATCAATTTTTAAAGATTTTAGAAAAAAGAAAAAATATGCTTACATTTACTGACATATTTACCAACTTTAGTGCTATTCCTTACTTCTATAGGTATGAGTTTTTATCGGTATAATTTCACTTTAACCTTAAGAACTTTCTTTAAAGTTTACTTAGTTTGTGTCTGATGACTGTTAATTCCCTCCACTTTTATTTCTCTTAAAATTCTTTTATTAAGCCCACATTTTCATAGATTATCTTTTCTGAATGTAGAATTCTAAACTTACAGATTTATTTCTTTTTACACTTTGAAGATGTCGTTACATTATCTTCTGGCCTCCACTGGTTCAGATAAAAAGTCAACCATCAGTCATACTGATGTTTTCCCATATGAAATTGCCTTTTTTCTTGAGCTGCTTTTGAGACTTTCTCTATATCTTTGGTATTAGCTGGTTGACTATAATAGGCAAAAGTGTGGTTATCTTTATATTAATCCAAACTGCTGTGCACTGACTTTCCTGGATTTGGCATTGGTTTTTGACCAAATCTGGAAAAAATTTTCTCAGTTCCATTTTGACTATTTTTCTGTTCCATTTTCTCTCTTCTCTCATTCTAGAACTTCAATAATGTGTACGTTAGATTACTTGATATTATCCCTCAGATCATTGAGCCTTTGTTTTTGTTTTGTTTTTTTTCTGAGTGGTTCAGTTTTGAAAATTTCTATTGACCTTCTTCGAATTCACTGCTCTTTTCATCTATTATATCCAATCTGCTTCTACTATTAATCTCTTCCAATGAATTTTTCATTTCAGGATTTTAAAATTTAAGTTCTGGGATTTTCTTTTGATTTTTCAACAATTTTCTTATCTTTTCAGAAAATTTCTAACATTTCACTCAATATATTAATCATATTTCTATAAATCCTTCAACATGTTTAATCCTATTTACTTTAAAGTTCTTATCTGTTGATTTCAATAGATTGTGGGTCTGTTTCTATTGACTGATTTTACTTTTGAGTATGGGTAACATTTCCTTGTATGATGGCTAGTTTTATCTGTCAGCTTGACTTCCAGCATATTATCTAGATTAAATATTGTTTCTGAGTGTATCTGTGAAACTTTTTCTGAATGATATTAGCATTCAACTCAGTGGACTCAGTAGAGTAGATTGCCCTGTCCAAAATGGGTGGGCAGCATCCAATCTGCTGACAACCTGTATAGAACAAAAGGCAGAAGAAGGATACTTTGTGGCTAGTCTAAATCTTCTCTTACCCAAATAAAAATGTATTATCTTTTTTAATATATAGTTGTTTAAAGTATATAAAACTAAAAGACTATCTTTTTTATATATTGTAGCCTTTCGTCCAAACAGGTTGGAATGTAACCCCTTTTGATATAAAAACAAATTTTAAAATAACAGGTTATATAACTATTTTAAATCTCTACAGCTTCCTTATGATTCACTAAGTAGATTTTTCCCTAATTCATTTCCTATTACTTGTGGTTAGGAACTGACTAATTCTGTATTCCAGTTACACAGTTTATTAGATTTACGATCTTAGATATTTAACTTCTAAGCCCCCTTTTCCTCCTCTGCAAAATAAGAATAATTGCATAGCTTATACCATAAGGCTATGGTAAATATATACAATGTATTTCATGTAAAGCATTTGTCAGCTTCTAGCACATAATCTTTTTGACAATGGTAATAGTGAATAATGTAAAGCTAACAGAATATTTTCTAATTATGTGGATCCTTTAGGATTTAGTATAATTAAAATCTTTATTAAATACAGAAAACTTTTTATATTTTGATAATTCAAGAATAAAAATAAGGGGGGGAAACTTGAAATTCTGGACCATGAACATGGAAAAGATCAGATATGTATCTGAAGGAGACCCACAGTTCAAGACTTTTGATTGTAACACACTGCCATATAGAAAACATCATTTTTATTTAAATTGTTAAAGCTATGAGGCACATGGGAAACAAATGTTGCCATTGTTATTTTAATGCTGAATAAATGTGTGATTATAAAAGATTAAGAGACTTGTCCAAGTTAAGTGGAGGAGCATGATTCAGATCCTGGATGCAAGACTTTGTAGGCCACTTTCTTAACCTCTACATGAGAAGCACCATCGGCAGAAAATGTCTACTCAAGAGGAACCACAGGAAGTGTCTACAGAGCTCTGTGTAACACAGACTGGGTAGCAGTACTGTAAACCATGTTTTATATCAAAATATTTAGGTTCTGCTTAAACGGTTTAGAAAAAAATGTAATAGTTCATAGAAGGAAGTCATTGATTTTTTAAAGTTTCTTATTTAACCATTACTAGGTTGAATTTGAGAAAAGAAATTATTTATTTTACAGAGGGAAAGGGAAATTTTTGGAATGGGCTACATAAGCTGTTTGTAATATAGGTCAAATACAGCAATGTGGGCTTTGTAAGCCGTTTATTACATATATCAAATATGAGGATTTCCATCATTTGATCCACATAAAGATAACAAATTACTAATAGAACTTGGTATAAAATTCAAATTATCCTGATAAAATTATGTCTCATGAATATAGGGCAAAGTAAATAAACAGAGATTTCCAGCAGTCAGCCTTTGGGCTTCAAGCTATGGTGTAATTGATAAAGAACACCAGGAAATAGCCAAAGCAATTTCTGAAAAACCTAACTTGTTCTCTCAGTAAGTATTTATTAAGCACATACCGGGTGCTAGTGTAAGCCAGGCCCATTCCAGGGAATAGCACGGTGGACATGGGGCTGTCCGGCCATGACTGTGCCACTTGCCGGTGCTGACTCCAGGCATGAGAACTCTAGGACCACTTTCCTTTTTAACAGCTGGGGATCAGATGTGCCATAAAGACTGGGGAATTGACAACCACTCAATTCTACAACATTGACACATAGATTCTGATTCTATTGCAGGAATCCGCAGTCACTAAAGTCACTTTTAGTTAGATGTATAACATTTACAGAGGCTTTGAAGAGAATTCAGATTTGTCTGCATCCATTCTCTTAGAGGGAAGACATCCCAGTCTTTTTAAAATAAAATTCCTCCTGAGCGTTGATATGTATGCAAGCCTATTAATAGTTAGTTCATTTCTCATGGTTTTCAAGTCACAAAAAAAGAGAGATAATGCCTAAAGAAAGTATATGTACTAAATTTCTACAAACTATTTCTAATATATATCAGATTTGTATATATTACAAAATGTGGAAAATAAGATGTGGAACAAGATATTTTTGCTCTCTTATTGAAGTAATAGTGAGTTAATCCACTGCTAAGCCTTCCCATAGTTTGGCTTACAATGTGCATTTCCTTACCACTAATTCTAATCCTTTGATGAGAATACACCTATGGGATTTTTTATTTTATTAATTGCTAAACTTTTTCTAGCAGGAATTTTCATCTCTGTTTAACACCCAGTCTGAGAGTATTATAACTGAAAGGGTACAGAGAGGTCATCTAACCAATTCCATTGGCTACGCAAAAATCCCCTCTGCTACACCTCAGCTTGTGGTCACTCAGTGTTTCCTTGAATATCTGCAGAGACAGGTGGTTTTAACTTTAAAATTTTTTCTTATAGGTTATTTTTAATATCTTGATATATTAATGTTTCACTTCTGCCCTCTGAGTTCCCCAAAATGAACCTAAAGTCTCTTTCCTACGATAGACTGTTCGGCTTCTGAAGACCACTCAATGGACAAACATTCAGGTTGCTCTTCCTTGGGTTATCCTTGCCCTTTGAAGGACAGCCAGGTGCTGAAGACTTTGCAGAGGAGATTCTTGTATCTATAATTTTTGTTCTGTTAGGCAAGGGTGATTTCTGTTTATTAGATTCTAGGCATTTGAGTTTAGATTAACACAAGAAAGGAACAGCAGCTTCGACTGCCTGAATTCAGCCAGCGTTACAGCTTGTTGATACGTGGTGGGTTGCTGTGTGGAGAGTAGTTAGAGCACCAACCAGAAAGAATAAAATTCCCTCCTGATACTTCTTGACTTCAAAATTCCCTACTTATTTTCAGATTTAACTAACGTATCAAGCCCCTATCTGGTTCTGATTACTACGTAAGGTGCTTCCATATACCTTGATATTAGCCAAAAAACCTAATCATCTGAGGAACCCTAGGATGTGTGGCAGGAGTCTGATTTACTCAAAGCTTCAGCTCTAATGCTGATGAGCCATCATTTATGAAGTCAGACTGCATGGTGAGTGCTTTTATACATTTCATTTCACTTAATTCCCAATTCCAGAGATAATCATCTTTATCTTCACTTTAAAGATAAGAAAACTGAGACACAGAGAGTATGACTTTCCCACTCATAGCCAATAAGGAAGATCTAAAAATATAAACACGAGTCTCAAATCTAGAGCTCTTCCTACCTCATGAAGCTTGGGGGTATCCATGGCTGGCATCTTCATTATTCCTGCCACATAGTAGTAGCTAGAATTTCAAGAACAGGATAACCATGGCTTTATGCAACTTGCTAGCTTAATCAGGACTACTTGTGGGCCTACACAAATGGAAATCAAAGATTAGGAAAGCAAAAAGTGCCCATTAGAAAGGCAAATACTTCATTATCTTGCTTATATGTGAAAGCTAAACAACAACAACAACAAAAACTCACAGAAACAGGACTATCAGGGGTTGGGGAGTAGAGGAAATGGGCAATGGTGGTCAAAGGGTACTAACTTTCATTCGTAGGATGAATAAGTTCTGGGGATCTAACGTACACCATGGTGACTACGGTTAACAATACTCTCTTGTATACTTGAAAGTTGGTGAGAGAGTTATATCTTAAATGTTCTCACAACACAAACACACAAAGCTAACCATGTGAGGTGATGCATGTGTTAACTAACCATATTATGGTAATCATTTCATAACATATACATATATCAAACCATTACATTGTACACCTTAAACTTACCCAATGTCACATATCAAATATGTCTCAACAAGCCTGGAAAAAATATTATGTATTTAAAAATATTTATGAAATTATTATTTTTTAAAACACTTTTTCAGTTGTGTGTGTGAGTGTGTATACTCAGTTATGACATATCATGCATTTTTTTCCTATGAGTTGCATTTTAAAAGGTTTAAAAACCACCTTGGAAGAATATGATGAAGATGGGTTGGAGAGAGGAGAATATTGGAGACAGAGATCTAATTAAGAGGCTATAGTAACAATCCAAAAGAGAATGAAGGACTAAAATAAGGAAATGGCAACAGAATGGAAGAGACTGAGTCCTGGAATACACAAAAAGGAAAAACTTAATTACCTTTATGCCAAAGGGAAGGGACAAGGAAAGGAAAGGATAGAGTGAGTCTTAGATTTCTGGCATGGATGAATGATTGACTAATGACCATCAGCTGAGGAATTAAATAAAAGTGAGGAGAGATTTGGAGGGAAAAATAATAGGTTCAGTTTGAATTATACCCATCAGACATCTAAATGGAATATGCAGTTAGATAAAGACTTCAAGCTAAAGACGTAGGTTAGGGAGTCAGAAGTAGATTACATTATGCAGAGCACATGTAGACTAAATAAATAAGTGGTCATGTACAATGAATTGAGGAAAAAGAATCAGCAGGCGCTTCCCTGGTGGCGCAGTGGTTGAGAGTCTGCCTGCCGATGCGGGGGACACGGGTTCGAGCCCTGGTCTGGGAGGATCCCACATGCCGCGGAGCAACTGGGCCCGTGAGCCACAATTACTGAGCCTGCGCGTCTGGAGCCTGTGCTCCGCAACAAGAGAGGCCGCGATAGTGAGAGGCCTGCGCACCGCGATGAAGAGTGGCCCCACTTGCCGCAGCGAGAGAAAGCCCTCGCACAGAAACGAAGACCCAACACAGCCATAAATAAATAAATAAATAAAACCCAAAAGTTAAAAAAAAAAAAAAAGAATCAGCAAAGTCTTAAGGGTGCTATCAAAAAAGCTGAAAAGGAACAAGAGAAGTGGTTTTAAGAAACCCAGGGAGAGGAAACTAGTTTTCTGAGAGGGAATATTCGTCACTATTAAATACCAAAAAAATGTCCATAACGTGAGGTCAGAAAAGCATTTATTATTTTCACAATTAAGAGGCAGCTGGCAGCTTTGGTCAGAACAATTTCAGATAAGTATAAGAAATTAAAACACAATCGTAAGATAAGGAAGTGAATAGTATGTTATACACACGTGCATACAAATACATATGTACACTTGGCATGTGCGCACACACACACAACCTGTTATCCTAGTCCTGGGGAAACTGACTCTAACCCCAGCTTGGTTAAAATGAAAAATGATATCCAACAACATACTAGTTTTAATAAATTAGGTTTCTAACCACAGCAGTTTTCTTTAAATCAGTGAGATGAGATTGAACGTTCAATTATAGGCAAAGAAAGTTTAATGTTTCTCTGGTTTTGCACTGATTTTTCTAACCTTCTGCTACAGTGACAGTACAAAGCACTAGTTAAGAGTGTGGGTTTTAGAACCAAATTGCTGGTATTCAATACCATCTCTGCCAGAGTACTAGTTATGATACCCTACACCTGTTATTACTACTCAGCCTCTTTATCTGTAAAATGGGGACGATGTTGATAATAGTACTTTGCTTTTGGAGTTGGTTGTTTTGAGGATTAAATGTTATAATACATACAAAGTGCTTAGATTTGTGCTTGAGCACTTAAAGTCCTCAAGAAATGTTAGCTGTTACTATTTTTCTGAATTCTCGAGAACTAATTCTAGAAAGAATAAAAGGAAAAGAAGGGACATTGATGCATTGCTACAATTTGGTTCATATAAAACTCTGCTGAAATAGAAATTGAATGCAAGTATGCAATATTTTTGAGGGCTCTTAAATAAATGTGATAAAAAGCCTAAGTTTTATGCATACACATTTAAAGCGATCCTTGAATTTTTTGAGGGCTCTAGTTTTTAGTCCTACTTTTGATGGTTGTACACCTTCTGTTGTGTTAAGTGCATCTTTAATTGAAAAACAGAGTATCGTGTTTCATAAGGTAACCAAGATGCTTTGATGCTTCCAAATATGGTCCATGAAACTCTAACCCTGCTCAATAAAATCAAAGAGCTGAAAGTAGAATCATGCAAAAGGTTTCAAACCCATACTTAACATTTTTAAGATTATTTTTTTCTTAAAATTACAACACTACCGGGCTTCCCTGGTGGCACAGTGGTTGAGAGTCTGCCTGCCAATGCAGGGGACACGGGTTCGAGCCCTGGTCTGGGAAGATCCCACATGCCGCAGAGCAACTAGGCCCGTGAGCCACAATTACTGAGCCTGCGCGTCTGGAGCCTGCGCTCCGCAACAGGAGAGGCCGCGATAGTGAGAAGCCCGCGCACCGCGATGAAGAGTGGCCCCCGCTTGCCACAACTAGGGAAAGCCCTCGCACAGAAACGAAGACCTAACACAGCCATAAAATAGATAAATAAATAAATTTAAAATACGCTTAGTATCTACGCAAGTTTAAAAAAAAAAATTACAACACTACCAAAAAACTTTCCAATCGATTATAACCAATGCCAATAGGATGCTGAGAAAATAATTTTTTAATCATAGAAATTAAAGAAAAAAATTTAAATAAGAGCACAGAGCAACATTACGTGAAGTGACAAGCTTTGAATACACAAATCATACAAATTTGAAAAGAAACCACAGATAGTTGCATTTGGTAGTCACTCAGCCAAAGTTTCAATGAAATGGTAAATGTCAATTATTCCCCAATTTCAACACATTGTGATAGTTGATGATTCAACAAATAACTGATCCCAGGGAGAGGTCCTCAAACCACAGACTTCTTCATTCCATTCACTTCTGAGTATATAAAATAGCTGTGATATTCCAGGGCCAGTCACTTTCCATTTCTTACAACAGCATCCAAGAGAGGGAACTGACTGGGAAGTTTGCGGTAAGAGAGATCTTAAGTATCATTCATCTTAATATATCAAGATAAATTATATACCTTTATATAATATATATTATCTAGATAGATAGAGATATATACATGTATCCAGGAAACTGTCAAAATTAAAATTATTGAGACTGTCATGTAAAGGTTGCTTGAATTTGTAAACTTTAAGTAATTAAATAATCATTTGGGGTATACATATTTGACTTTTCTTAAAATCACCACCCAGCTATAGTAAGTGCGTATTTTAGAAGGACCATAAATAAACCTTTGCAGGGCTGGAGTGCTGGTGGCACACTGAGACATAACAAGAGTCTCAGGCTCATCAGTTTTGATTTTATGGGTCTAAGTCGGCAAATAAAGGAAACATGCACTACCAGATATTCTCTAAAGTATGAACAGGTGCCAATTTATTTGTAGCCTCCTGTTTTATCTTTAAAATTTGCTATAGTTACATTCCATTCTATAATATATCATGTTGACTTTAACATAAAAATTACTTGGGTTTTCCTATAAATCCTTGAATGAAACTGATGCTCCAGGAAGATGCATCTAATTTATTCGGAGACATAGTACGTATTCCCCAGCATATGGCAATATACTGCTATGGGTACCACAGCTTGAGAAGTAGAAAAATAAAAGGTGGTAGCTGGCAATTATGCTAGGTCCTGACTACAGGATATGGTCTGGAAGAGTCTGTGATATGGTTTCTTTACCTCTTTGCTTAAGGTGGTTTTAAATAATCCTTGAAATCAGTTTGTAGTCTCCCTATTGTATATGTTCAGCTTGAATTCTATCCTCTCCAAAACTATTTCCTTGATTTGTCTCTGTTTTATTCTATATGTTCTCAGTATTTTGTAATTTCTAGGTATAGTATTTATCACAACTTGCCTTACATTATAAAAGTATCTGTCTTTCCTTACTAGCTGCCAGAGGGCAGAAATTATGTCCCTGACAAGCACTTAGCACAATGCTTTGCACTTAGAAGTTATACTATGTGTGTGTATGTGTGTTTGTGAGAAGTATGTGTGAGTGTGTGTGTAAAACTTTTACTGTTAGTTACCTATACTGCCCATCTTCCTATAGAATTCTGAACTTGACTGGAATTTTAAATTCCTGTCTTGTCACAATAGTAACATCATCTGGTATTTTTTTAAACCCATTTTGAATTTTGATTAATATGACAAAAAAGTAAAGACAAAGTTCAAAACTTGAGTATATTTTTTCTTTTACACTTTATTTTTCTGTCTCATAGATATTTAGAAAACATCAAGAGGTGGTGAAATCCTCCTAGAATCTCCATTAATCACCTCAAAGCCACCCTCAAATAATAATAATGATATGGGCAATTGGCATTTTCCTCAATGTAAAATTAATAATCTTTGTAATGTATTGACCTATAACAGTGTGCTTAGTAAGGTCCATGAAAGCAGGGACTTTCTCAACTGCCATCTATACCCAATACCTAGAATAGTGTTTGACAATCAGTCATCAAGAAATACTTTATGAATAAATAACTGAATAAATATGAGGGCAACATGAAGAAAAGTCCCCTAGCCAACCCCACTTTCCAATCTGATTGCCTTTCCCAGACCCCTCCTATGTTCTCTAGTGTTGCCTGCATCTACACCATGACAAAGAAGAGAACTAACAACTAATGATACCATCCCATAGGGAAAATTGCCCATTCGTGTTTGAAGTCAAATATTATACACATGTGTATTGGATTCATGACAAAATATTTTAAAATGCAAGTTTCTATGTTTTATTGTCTACTTCTCTATTATATAATATGATCATTAGTTAAATATTTAATTTAGCTCAGATTTCTCAAACATTTATTAGCAATTATAACTGACATACTATAACAATGTGTATCAAAAGATAAGGAGTCTACAATAGAAATTAAAGTAGAACAAAATGCTTTGGAAATGTCCTTTACCAAATGTCAAAAATAGATCCCTTCAAACAGCATGGAATTTTGGGGGGCTGCCTGGGAACCAATGCAAATAATCTGTCACCTAAATTAATTTCATGGTCATTATTGTATGGAATGTTGTTCTGAACTTATTGAGATCACTAAGTAACTGCTTATCCCCACACTAATAGTCTCTGTATAAACCAAGGCCATATTTCTTTCCAGAAGCTACTCTTATTACCATGTACAGAGAAGTATTATTCTTAAATAATATGTGAATATTTGTTTTTAAAAGAATTGATGCAACATCAAAATTGCAAAACACATTTGATTCTACCTAAAATATCATGTTCTCCAAATAAGTTGATGCCCTAAGATTGTTAAGTAACTGGTCCAAGGTCAAAGAGCTATTAGGAACATAATTTGTACTACAACTAGATCTTCTGAATTTGTGTTAGCATTTGGTCTTTCTATTACTCCTAGAATACTTCTGAATACAAGGAAAGTTCTCCTTCTACTCACAGCCATCTTGGCAGTAACCATTGGTTTCCCGGTGAGTAGTTCTACATTCCGAGTATTTACTTGGGTTTTTTTTGGGGGGGGTGTCTTTTTTGGTTCATGTTGATTCATGAATCCTAGAAAGTTTTTCTATTTTAAGCATGTCTAATATTTGGCTTTTTAACATTGTAGTCTATACAATTTATAAATCATATACTGTTCAGCGTGTAGATTAATTCCACATAGCCTTGGTGCAGTGGTGAATTTGAGGCATTTAGAATAAATATCAACACTTTGCAGAAAAATAATTTCTATAATATTTTCTGGAAGCCCAAATCCTAGATTTAAAAAAAAAAGGATACTATGAAACAATATTAGGTAGTGGATAGTCAAATTCTTTCTTTTGTGCACACGTATATGTTTTTCAGTTTGTGTGTTTTATTAGCATGAGATGAATTAACTTCACTATTTGATCTTTAGGTCTCTCAAGACAAGGAAAGAGAAGAACGAAGTGTAAGTTACACTTTCTCTTTTTAACATGTAAGATTTCCATGTGAAATATCCATAACTGTGGTTAAAGATATTCTTTTATCCAAGCTTCTCAAACTCTAGAGAAATCCTTAAAGAGTTTGGGTATTAGACTCAACAGAGGTTAAGCCTTCGGGGATTTGACCCATGCTTGTTAGAAAGAGAATTATCTTAGCATCTTAAAAAGTGGGACCAAATTGAAACTTGAATCACTTTATGATGAATTGGATTATAATATGTTTTACTAAAATTATCTAGCCTAATAAAGGTGTATAATCACTCATGCCTCCACTCTGCTTTAACTCTACAAAACCCAGTCCAGAGAAGGTAATAATAACAATAATAATAATAACAAAAACTTGAGAATTAGGAAATATGGGCCTGCTTGGTGACCCCACCAATGGCAATTCACTAAAGGCTTATTTTGGTCTAAACAGTTAATTTTAAAATGTTTAAGAAAATAAAATTTGAAACGGAATGTCTTGTTTAGGAACTTGTTTATACTCAGATAAATCTTATTATATGAAAAGAAGCATGATTTTGAGGCTAAAACTATAGAGTATTAAGGATACAGAAATTGATAGGAATATGGATGGAAGGTAGAGAGGGAAAGAGGGAAGGAAGAAAAGAAATAGGAGAGATTATGTCTAAAGTCTTTGGGTAAAGACCTTGTATAAATGCAAAGAGAGAAATCTGATGTCTCCTCATCAAAACCCTCCCCTTGACCTTATATTTACAGAAGCAATTATCAGGAAAATTTGGCTATGAGTAGAAAGGTAAAAGAACATTGTTATCTCTAAGTAATTTCCTAAAATTTTCTAAAATTATGCAAATTAATCAAATCCCTCTTCATAGTTTACACAGAAATGGTAAATGATTTCACAGATTCTATAACATCTACTTAAAAGTTAAGACCTACATGTTCATTTAATTTCTTTCTCTCAACAGGTCAGTGGGAGTGATGAACTACCTTCACAGTTTTTTTTGCCCCCTTACCAGTATCCATTTCACCCATATCCACCATTCCTATATCCATGGTGGGCCTATTTTTATCCTCCTATTCCAGTACCTGCATCTGTCTCTACAACTACCCCTCTTAATGAGCATTAAACAAGAAAGAGAAGTCCCAGTGCAATTTAAGATGAAATAGGTGGTAAGTATACAGAGTACAAAGCATGTGGTTTTTTTGTTTGTTTTTGTTTTTGTTTTTTGGGTTTTTGGCCTGCAGGATCCTAGTTACCCCCCTGCGCTGGGAGCACAGAGTCTTAACCACTGGACTGCTAGGGAAGTCCCCAGCATGTGCTTTTTAACTTTGTTGTCTGTGGATCGGAATACATCATTCCATGAAAAAAATGTTGCAGGGTTTTCACTTAGCCCCATTAAGTTACAGTTTATTTCAATCTTTTTCTCTGGTAGAAACTGTGAGGGTCTCTACTCAGAGGTACAAATGTGTGTATTTCCATGATCCAACCAACACAGCAGTTTAAATCCCTCACTTGCCTTGATGTAATAGAAATAAACTCTTTCTTATTAAAACATTTTTGCAAAAAATTTTTAACATTTCTACTATCATCAACAATGGTGCTTATGTATATGTATAGCTGATTCACTTTGTTATAAAGCAGAAACTAACACACCATTGTAAAGCAATTATACTCCAATAAAGACGTTAAAAAAATAAAATAAAATAAAATAAAAACAATGGTGCATTTAAGGACTGAATCAGAGCACTAAAGAAGACAAAACTTTAACCAAAGTAAAGAACATAATTGATGAACTTGTGGATCTAGTGTCTAAGGTAGACTTCAACCTATTCCTTAGAAAATCATCCATTTTTCTAATTAGTATTAAAACCCCAAATTTAACTTCTAATTATCACATTGAAATAAAATCCTAAAGGCTGAATGCTCCGTCTAAAATAGAGGTCCCTATCATCTCATCATCTCAAAAACAAATTGATAGTCTGTCAATTACCAATGAATTGAGGAAATGTAGACTATACTAAAGACTATATTAGGACCCAGAGGACAAAAACTTTCATCTAATACCAGCCACTAAAAGCCTCTGCTTTCTTTCCTGCATCTACTCAGTCTTCTAGAGCAGAGAGTTTCCCAGTCCTTGAACTAGATATACTTTTCAGGCAATATTTATAATTAAAAACAAAAAGCTTACGTGTTCACAAGCAAATGACCCATTGAGATTAATAACTTTATGCCTGTGATTTATTTCAGGTCACTGTAAAATTGAATGTGAGCCACTTCTTTGAAGAATCAATATTCCTGTTAAGCAAAGAAAAATAAATGTGATTGAAGTAGCACTCAGTGTTTTCTGGTTAATATCTTTCGCCGTCCTCTTTAGTAAACATGAAAGAGAAGATCTGGGTTTCCCATTTTCTAAATTTG
This sequence comes from Eschrichtius robustus, assembly GCF_028021215.1. NCBI lineage: Eukaryota > Metazoa > Chordata > Mammalia > Artiodactyla > Eschrichtiidae > Eschrichtius > Eschrichtius robustus. Next base: position 64,736,801 of record NC_090827.1, on the reverse strand, counting down.
CATTGCCAGTAGGAATACAATATAAATTTTAACAGATTTTAGTATATACTTCCTGATGACTAACTATTCTAGGGTAAGTACTGGAATGGAAGTAACCAAAATCCACCAGCCCTGGAATTACCTTGACGGAAAGTCTATTCAGTAACTTATGCTGTGTAGTTCCACTGCTTGTATCAATGAGACTAGAAGATGACTTAATTTAATTCAAAAACATGTTTGAGTAATTGAGTCTGAATTACTCAATTACTCATTTGAGTCTGAAATTTATATGCTGTAGCATATTATGCTTGATGTGTTGGTAAAGGATATCAAAAACAACCAAGTACAGTCTCTAACTTCAAAAAAAAAAATGGATAATGGATGGGATCCTAAAAAAAGCATTTATATCATGCTTATAGGTTAGAGTTCTTTTTCAAATCATTCTATCACCAAATCTCCACATAATCTCAGTACAGTAATCACATTTTATATGTGGGGAAATTGAAGATCATGAAAGTCCTATGTCCTACATGGTCATAGACCTAGTATGTGGCAGAAAAGAAGTAAAACCCAGTATCCAAGTCTTATGCCTTTGTTTCAGCAGTATATCTAGTAAAATAAATTCTGTGTCCAGGACTCCACAGTGACAGTACCAAAGACTAGTTAAGTCCATGTCTTTTCACTTTGTTTCAGGAAGAAAAATTAAATTCATGCTAATAAGGGTAAGTGACCCCAGCCCCTCCTGTGCTAATCTAGCTGCCAAACTGCCACTAGAGTTCGCTTTAAAAAACATACAATGACCTATATTTCTGTTTTGCTCAAATGCCTGTAAGCCTTCTTATTGCCTACAATAAGAAGTCCATCTTCCCCCACATGGCATTCAAAGCCTCTACATACTAACCTCCAGCTTCTTTACAAATCCCCCAGGCCACCCCCCTACCCCCAGCCTCCCTTGCATCGTCTACTGTCACACCAGGCCACTGCCAGTCCCCACCAGTGGATGTCACACTCAACTGTGACTTTGTTTATTATGCTCTGTCTTCATGGAATGTCCATTCCTCTGTGTCACTGTTGAAACCCAATTTATCTCTCAAGGTCCAAATCCAATATTATGACCTGCCTGAAAACTTGCTCCTGTCTCTCCAAACAGAATGAATCACTTACCATTTTGACCCCTCTCCCACTGCATTTTTTTCTACTTTTTTATGAATCTTATACTTTACCCTCTAATAAAATAAATCATTTCCACTTCTTTTCCTTCTTGAAGAGATTGTAAATTCCTGGAGTATCACAATAATATAACTATTCCCCAGTACTTAGCATAGTAGAGAGTACTCAGTGAATGTTTGATAAATGGAATATATTAATAAAAGTTTCAAAATTCCTAATTTTCAAAAAAAGAGATTTTTCATATCTCTGACCTATATCACCATCTAAGTTAGCAAAAGATTCCTTCTTGTGAGAGGAAAATAAACTTCTTAAAATCAATATTTAAATGGTAATAGTTCTCTCTTAATTACAACATTAGCAAAACAAATTGGGTAACATTGTGCCTACACATACTTTGCTATAGAGATCTTTAGGGCCCATAAAATGTCAAATCATGAATAAAAATATCTGTCGCAAGAAAATGCAAGCATCACACACACACACACACACACAAACAATGTCTTAAAGCATTTAACATTTCATCAACTATGGGAAAACCAAGCTCAGAGGCTTTCAGTTTTTCAAATACATTTTCTCTTCCATACAAAGTAAGTGCACATAGCAAAGGTTTGTGACCTTTATTGAGGAACAATTTGTCCTAGTTATCAGTTCCCATAAATCCCATGATGAACACTCTAGAAACAAACCCCTGAAGGAAAAAAAGGTAGCAGGTGGCAAGGAAAAGAAACTTTCCTTCAGTATAAGACAGAAATCATCCAACAAGATTCTACTTGCACAATAAGCCTTTCATTGTGTCACAATGGCAGCCTTTGTCCCACAGGTAAATTATCAGGAAATCAGAAGAATTCTCGTTGAGCAAAGATTACAACTCTCCACCCCAAGTTTAAATCATCACTGAGACCCTTAGCATCAGTGCGAGAAATTCTGCTATGACCCATAAGCTGGCTACAGATCAAGGTCAGCCTAATGAGCCTCTTGGCATGGCTTGAGCAGGGATTAAAGTCAGTGATCCCAGTTAAAACTATGTGAGTGACAGAGGACCAAACAGTCCTCAGTATAATTGGGTAAATTAATTTTATAGGAATTATTTCCAAACCTTACAGCTGACAGAGTGTATGCCATTGAATGACTGATGAAAGGCAGTCATGGGAAAGAAAGATGGAGGGACATAAAGAAGGTAGGAATTCAGAGCCCTGAAGAGAGGCCAAAGGAAAACCTTGGCTGCTCTGAAGGCTAGGAGAGCCAGCTCTACAAATAATTCACTATCTTCCCTCCTTTTTTTAAGTCTTTGATATATTCCTTAACTCTTGGGATAGAATTTTTACTTTATTCAGCTCAAATTACATTACTATAACCTTCTGGGAAAAAAACATTGTCATCTACTTTTATCTACTAGGTTTGTGATGCAAATATATTCTATTAAAATGAATCAGTTATTCTCCCAGTGGATTTGGGCAACATCATTCCTGGTCCTGACATTTTTGATTATTGTACTTGGTGGGATAATTTCCCAGTAAACCTGTCAATCAAACCCCCATTTTCTTTTGTAATCCAATGTTGGTTAACGGAGATAGGATCCACTAAAGCACTGTTTACCGAAGTGTGTTTCTTGAAGCATTAATCTCACTAGATGGCCCCACAAATAAATATTTATCCTCAAAATATCTCTTGCAAATTTATGGCATCCATACACACGGTAACATTCTTGAAAATGCCAGTTTAAAAAATCATTTTGCTTAACTACATTTTCCAAACTATATTGACCATAGAATGATCCTCATCTCATCTAAAACAGTTGGCAAATTCAGTGTGTCCCTGAATACACTATGCCATTTTAAAATGTAATCAGCTATAGAGACACTTGGTACCACATTCATGTAGAGTTAACATACTAATTATTGAAAGCGGCTTCCTTGCAAAAGTAAACAAAGAGCTAAATTCAACTCCACTATCCTGTTACTTCCTTGGGGAGAGGACTCACATGTCCCCCATCTAATCTTTCAAATTTCATTCATTCACTAAAAAACTAAATATTTTTTTTACATCAATTGTTGTGCTAAATGCTAGGGATTTGTACAAAGGATTTTTTTTCACCTTTAACGATCTTACAGGCTAGTGAGGGGAAAATAAACATGTACACAATTTCAATAAATGTAATAAGTGCTCCAATAAGGTATTCATAGAGTTTTGTTTGTTTGTTCACTTGTTTTAAGCAAAGGGAAAATTAGTTCTGCCTACAAAAATTAGGAAAGGTCCCACTGGTGACTTTGAGCTGAACCTTAATGGATAAATAGGTTATTGACAATTAGATAAGCACAAATCAGATTCTCAACAGATGCTTAACAGATGGACAAATTCAATACTCAAATTGGTATTTTTAACAACATTTAGCTTCAACAAGCAAAGTAAAAAAGGGAAAAATTAGAAATAAAATTATTTAGAAGCTATTTCTAACAAATATACAAATGAGTATATAAAGTTCTCTTAATCTTAGAAATAAACTCTGGAGGGGCCTCAAGATGGTGGAAGAGTAAGACATGGAGATCACCTTCCCCCCCACAAATACATCAGAAATACATCTACATGTGGAACAACTCCTACAGAACACCTACTGAATGCTGGAAGAAGAACTCAGACCTCCCAAAAGGAACAGATGCCCTCAGATGACCTACATGCAGAGGCGGGGCCAAATCCAAAGCTGAAACCCAGGAGCTGTGCGAACAAAGAAGAGAAAGGGAAATCTCTCCCAGCAACTTCAGGAGCAGTGGATTAAATCTCCACAATCAACTTGATGTACGCTGCATCTGTGGAATAACTGAATGGACAACAAATCATCCCAAATTGAGGTGCTGGACTTTGGGAGCAATGATATATATATATTTTCCCCTTTTTCTCTTCTTGTGAGAGTGTATGTGTATGCTTCTGTGTGTGATTTTTTCTGTATAGCTTGGCTTTTACCATTTGTCCTGGGTTTTCTCTATCCATTATTTTTTTGTTTGTTTTTTAGTATAGTATAGTATTTACCACTTGTTATCATTGGTGGATTTGTTTTTTGGTTTGGTTGCTCTCTTCTTTCTTTCTTTTTTTTTTATTACTTTAAACAAACTTTTTTTATTGTTAATAATTATTTTTTATTTTAATAAATTTATTTTATTTTTTTCTTTCTTTCTTTCTTTTTTTCTCCCTTTTATTCTGACCTGTGTGGATGACGGGGTCTTGGTGCTCCGGCTGGGGGTCAGGCCTCTGCCTATGAGGAGGGAGAGCTGAGTTCAGGACATTGGTCCACAAGAGACCTCACAACTCCACGTAATATCAAACGGCGAAAATCTCCCAGAGATCTCCATCTCAACGCCAAGACCCAGCTCCATTCAACGACCAGCAAGTTACAGTGGTGAACACCCTTTGCCAAACAACTAGCAAGACAAGAACACAACCCCATCCATTAGCAGAGAGGCTGCCTAAAATCATAATAAGGTCACAGACACCCCAAAACACACCACCAGATGTGGACCTGCCCACCAGAAAGACAAGATCCAGCCTCATCCAACAGAACACAGGCACTAGTCCCCTCCACCAGGAAGCCTACACAACCCTCTAAACCAATCTTAGCCACTAGGGGCAGACACCAAAAACAACAGGAACTACAAACCTACAGCCTGTGAAAAGCAGACCCCAAAACACAGTAAGTTAAGCAAAATGAGAAGACAAAGAAACACACAGCAGATGAAGGAGCAAGGCAAAAACCCACCAGACCAAAATAACGAAGAGGAAATAGGCAGTCTACCTGAAAAAGAATTCAGAGTAATGATAGTAAAGATGATCCAAAATCTTGGAAATGGAATGCAGAAAATATATAAAACATTTAACAAGGACCTAGAAGAACTAAAGAGCAAACAGAAAATGATGAACAACACAATAAATGAAATCAAAAATTCTCTAGAAGGAATCAATAGTAGTATAACTGAGGCAGAAGAACAGATAAGTGACCTGGAAGATAAAAGAGTGGAAATAACTACTGCAGAGCAGAATAAAGAAAGAAGAATGAAAAGAATTGAGGACAGTCTCAGAGACCTCTGGGACAATATTAAATGCACCAACATTTGAATTATAGGAGTCCCAGAAGAATAAGAGAAAAAGAAAGGGACTGAGAAAATATGTGAAGAGAGTATAGTTGAAAATTTCCCTAAAATGGGAAAGGAAATAGTTAATCAAGTCCAGGAAGCACAGAGAGTCCCATACAGGATAAATCCAAGGAGAAACATACCAAGACACACATTAATCAAACTATCAGAATTTAATACGAAGAAAAAATTTTAAAAGCAACAAGGGAAATACAACAAATAACATACAAGGGAATCCCCATAAGGTTAACAGCTGATCTTTCAGCAGAAACTCTGCAAGCCAGAAAGGAGTGGCAGGACATATTTAAAGTGATGAAAGGAAAAAACCTACAACCAAGATTACTCTACCCAGCAAGGATCTCATTCAGATTCGACGAAGAAATTAAAACCTTTACAGACAAGCAAAAGCTAAGAAAATTCAGCACCACCAAACCAACTTTACAACAAATGCTAAAGGAACTTCTCTAGGCAGGAAACACAAGAGAAGGAAAAGACCTACAATAACAAAACCAAAACAATTAAGAAAATGGTAATAGGAACATACATATTGATAATTACCTTAAATGTAAATGGATTAAATGCTCCAAAAAAAAGACATAGACTGGCTGAATGGATACAAAAACAAGACCCGTATATATGCTGTCTACAAGAGACCCACTTCAGACCTAGGGACACATACAGACTGAAAGTGAGGGGATGAAAAAACAAATTCCAGGCAAATGGAAATCAAAAGAAAGCTGGAGTAGCAATTCTCATATCAGACAAAATAGACTTTAAAACAAAGACTATTACAAGAGACAAAGAAGGACACTATATAATGATCAAGGGATCAATCCGAGGAGAAGACATAACATTTGTAAATATTTATGCACCCAAAATTGGAGTACCTCAATACATAAGGCAAATTCTAACAGCCATAAAAGGGGAAATCGACAGTAACACAATCATAGCAGGGGACTTTAACACCCCGCTTTCACCAATGGTCATATCATCCAAAGTGAAAATAAGTAAGGAAAGACAAGCTTTAAAGATACACTAAACAAGCTGGACTTAATTGATATTTATAGAATATTCTATCCAAAAACAACAGAATACACTTTCTTCTCAAGTGCTCATGGAACATTCTCCAGGATAAATCATATCCTGGGTCACAAATCAAGCCTTGGTAAATTTAAGAAAATTGAAATCGTATCAGGTATCTTTTCTGACCTCAACGCTATGAGACTAGATATCAATTAGAGGAAAAAATCTGTAAAAAATAAAAACAAATGGAGGCTAAACAATATACTACTTAATAACCAAGAGATCACTGAAGAAATCAAAGAGGAAATCAAAAAATACCTACAAAAAAATGACAAAGGAAACACGATGACCAAAAACCTATGGGATGCAGCAAAAGCAGTTCTAAGAGGGAAGTTTATAGCAATACAATCCTAACTTAAGAAACAAGAAACATCTCAAATAAACAACCTAACTTTACACTTACAGCAATTAGAGAAAGAAGGGGAAAAAACCCCAAAGTTAGCAGAAGGAAAGAAATCATAAAGATCAGATCAGAAATAAATGAAAAAGAAATGAAGGAAACGATAGCAAAGATCAATAAAACTAAAAGCTAGTTCCTTGAGAAGATAAACAAAATTGATAAACCATTAGCCAGACTCATCAAGAAAAAAAGGGAGAAGACTCAAATCAATAGAATTAGAAATGAAAATGGAGTAATAACAACTGACACTGCAGAAATACACAGGATCATGAGAGATTACTACAAGCAACTATATGCCAGTAAAATGGACAACCTGGAAGAAGTGGACAAAATCTTAGAAATGCACAACCTTCCAAGACTGAACCAGGCAGACATAGAAAATATAAACAGACCAATCACAAGCACTGAAATTGAAACTGTGATTTAAAATCTGCCAACAAACAAAAGCCCAGGACCAGATGGCTTCACAGGTGAATTCTATCAAACATTTAGAGAAGAGCTCACACCTATCCTTCTCAAACTCTTCCAAAATATAGCAGAGGGAGGAACACTCCCACACTCATTCTACGAGGCCACCATCACTCTGATACCAAAATCATACAAAGATGTCACAAAGAAAGAAAACTACAGGCCAATATCACTGATGAACATAGGTGCAAAAATCCTCAACAAAATACTAGCAAACAGAATACAACAGCACATTAAAATGATCATACACCATGATCAAGTGGGATTTATCCCAGGAATGCAAGGATTCTTAAATATATGCACATCAATCAATATGATACAAAACATTAACAAATTGAAGAATAAAAACCATATGATCATCTCAATAGTTGCAGAAAAAGCTTTTGAGAAAATTCAACACCCATTTATGATAAAAGTCCTGCAGAAAGTAGGCATAGAGGGAACTTACCTCAACATAATAAAGGCCATATGTGACAAGCCCACAGCTAACATCGTCCCCAATGGTGAAAAACTGAAACCATTTCCACTAAGATCAGGAACAAGACAAGGTTGCCCACTCTCACCACTATTATTCAACAAAGTTTTGGAAGTTTTAACCACAGCAATCAGAGAAGAAAAAGAAATAAAAGGAATCCAAGTTGGAAAAGAAGTAAAGCTGTCACTGTTTGCAGATAACATGATACTATACATAGAGAATCCTAAAGATGCTACCAGAAAACTACTAGAGCTAATCAATGAATTTGGTAAAGTAGCAGGATACAAAATTAATGCACAGAAATCTCTTGCATTCCTATACAC